>NC_142643.1:23956893-24259924 GCF_053813885.1 Theobroma cacao
ATGTTATAGTGTCATTACTTGAAGTCAACCATTTCGATGACTTGAGACTCATCATTCCCTTGAAATGAATCACATTCGTTTCGTTGGAAGTAATCTGTGTTAGGAATTTTAAGAATATGGTGCCTTGGAAAGCAAGTATATTCTCATGTTTAAATTCATTGAATTTATTTGCAATCAAAGTACATTTTGATAATAAGACGAAGAGTTTGTTTTAGTAAGCATTCATTATCTAGTTATTAAGGTACCAAGATTCTATTAAGATATTAAAATACATTTGTATGAAGAGTCATACATAAGAGACATGTATTTTAATTGAATCTAAAAAAAATTATTCACAGCCATATAATAAAGCTGGTCGCTTTATTATGTTAAGGCTGTAGTGTCCAGATTATTTCCAACGAAACGAATGTGATTCATTTCAAGGGAATGATGAGTCTCAAATCATTGAAATGGTTGACTTCAAGTAATGACACTATAACATGAACTGGAATCATGTGGGAATCAAATTTAAGTTTTACCATTACCTAAATTTTGATCTTACACTTATGCATTTGCTTATAGTAGAACCGAAATCCTGATGGATAGTGGACTCGTGTTTAATCTCCTTATAATCTTTGATTTACCATGAGCATGATCATCATAAAGCGTTGATCTAGACTCCGTATTTTGGGATTATAATTGAGATGAATATTTGGGAACATATATTCAGATAATGGAGTTCATAGCATTAACATCACTTCTAGTAATTTCAAGAAGATTGGTGATTAATGTGGGCCCAATGGATTGATGAATTAGCTACTCATCACATCTGGATACTCAAAAGATAAGATCTAGAGTATTGAATCTCTAATTTGATGAAATTTGAGACTAGGGGACAAAATTGACATACAGGGTAAAACGGTAATTTCACCTTTTGTCATTGGATGGTTATGAGGGTTCACAATATAAGGCTTGCAATTGGACAACTAATAATTAATATCAAATATTGAATTATTTCTTGTAATAATAGTTAATCCAAGAGTGCAACCATGAATCTATGGTGGAGTGATTTCATGGTTAATAAGCTTGAATTATTTTTAATGAGATTAAGAATAATTCTAAGTTTATTGCAGCTTGGAATATCTATGTCCAAA
Source organism: Theobroma cacao (assembly GCF_053813885.1). NCBI lineage: Eukaryota > Viridiplantae > Streptophyta > Magnoliopsida > Malvales > Malvaceae > Theobroma > Theobroma cacao. Next base: position 23,958,027 of record NC_142643.1, read on the forward strand.
TAAATTCCCCACTTAGCTTCGTAGAATTCAACTTGTTTAAGTTGGAATGCATGTTTTAATTTGTTTAATTAACTTATGTACAAAATTGGCAGCTTTGACATGTTTGTCTTAATTTAGATAAGAAAACATGTTTGGTCTTAATTTAGACAAAAAAATATGTTTGCCTTAATTTAAGACAAGAAAAATATTTTTTGTCTTAATTTAGTCAAGAAAACATAATTGTCTCAATTTAGACAAGATAAAATATTTTGTCTTAATTACAGACAAGAGTTGTCTTAAATTAAGATAATCTTAGGAGGATTTTTGCAAAATGAATGTAGACATCCATGTTGATAAAAAGAGACTCCATGTTTGACTATTACTCTTTTATTTATTATTAATTCTTTTTAAATAAAGATGGATAATAATAAAATAAGAGTTATTATTCAATAAAGAGTTTTATTTTATCAAGAACTCTAAATGATAATTAAAGAATTAAATTATTTATTCTTTAATTTTTATTTTGATAATTATAGAGCATGTTTGATGCTTCTATAACTCTGAATGGATGGTCAAGATTGATTCAAAGGTGTTTCAATTTGATTAAACTTTTGAAGCAAGAGTTTTAATAAAGAGAGAAGAGATTGGAAGAAAATAAAATAACGTACTTTTTCTTAAAAAAGTTTTAGCAATCTCTTCTCTCCTCCTCCTCCAAGCTTTTCCAAAGAAAAGAGAATAAACTTATTTGCCATCTTGTAGCCTTGCATTCCACACCTTGTCCACTCAAGGTACAAGTTGAAAGTATTCTTGAAGAATAAGTGGTAAACTTATTTAGTCGAGAAATCATTCATTGGTGTGGTATTGTCAGAAAATAAGAATCTCAAAATAAAGGTATGGTTTTCTTACTTAATAGATTCTTATTTTATTTTATTTTTGGATGTAATTATATTACTTGCAATAATAATAATGTGTGTTTTCGCTTGTGTAATTGGATTGCTTGCTTCCTTTGTTAAAGAAATTTTTGAAATCCATGCTTTACAGAATCACATTAATCCACTAAGATCCTACTTCAACAATCTGGACTGTCACGACCCGAAACTCCCCATCGGGCCCGTGACAACCGCCACGAGGCCTCAACAGACATTCTTCACCCCGAATGCCGATTGAAACCCCGCAAGGCTTAGCATCAACTTTCGCATCTCCCCGGTGACCAACAGTTATTAAATCTCGCATTTCAAAAAAATCATAAGTCATTTTCAAATAAGAACAATAAAATATTATTTTCTGGCTCACAGGGGTATTTTCGTAATTTTTCGTCAAAAATCTCAAAACTTGCTAAAAATGTAGTAGGTAAGCAGAAAATATATATTTAATGATTTAAAAATAATTAAGTATCTAAAACGTTCATTTGAAAGCAAATTGTTGACAACTAGTACTATTCAAAAATAATAAATAAAATATTCTATTTTCTCATAAAATAAATTTTTATAGAAATATTCGTAAATAATTTTTCGCACATGAAAGTAAAGTAAAAATTGTATGAATAGAAATACAGATAACCAAAATATAAGTTTTGATCTGTAATGACACGTGGGCTCCAATTGACCAAGAGGATGTAAGACTGTGAACTCTTACTTTCTATAATGCAGTTCCGAGCTTAGTTCTCATCCTACTAGACTATCTACAAACTGTCCTGAGCCTGAAAAATGTATAGGAAGAAGGGGTGAGATTTTATAATCCCAGTGAGTAAACATATACCATCTAAAGTATCTAAAGCCGAGTAAATGGAGACAATTAAAATAAGTCATCATACTGTAATTTCATAACCTTTCAGTTCATTTCAACCAAATAAAATCAATCCATATAAATCGAGTAATCAACTTGGCTTATGAATTTCTTAAAACTTTGGCTCGTGCCAAAACTCATACTCGATGATACCTTGCGCAGGGCATCTAACCGAGTCCGCTAAGGCTGTTAAAATTTTGTATACACTTAAAATATATTTTAGTTTGAGAAAAATATAGTCGTTCCTTGGGGTTGGCTAAGTTCCCCTTCACGTGGTGGTTTGGCGTGAAGTGAACCCTAAGCTTTACCCCAGGAGATACCCTACGCACCTTTCCGTTCGGGGTAAAAATATAATGGAGTTTACCGTGCCCCTCTAATAGGTTGGTCCACGGAACCCCCTCTGCAGTAAATAATTAATATATACTCCACCAATTCAATAAAATTCATTCTAGCATGGCATGACAATTTATCGTAATCTAGCCTCTCAAGGCTGAATACACAATATAAATAATTCTGACACCAAAATCAGTTTAACCATTCATGCTCATATATTGTCATAAGCCATTCAATTTAAAACCATAAATTTACAACACAAGCAGGCAGTCTCCAATTACTCTATTTCCAAAACCAATATTCGATTTTCCAGAAAATTTATAAAATCACAGTTTCTCTTAAAACATAGCAATTTACCATTTAAACCCAGTTTCTATAAAATCACACAATTGTATAAAACTACTATAGATAATTAAGACGATAATAAGTTTACTCACAGTATTAGAAGTAGAAATACTCCTATCTTTTGCCCTCGGGTGTAGTCTCTTACTCGAAACAATTTACTCACCACCTATCCATAATCCATGACACAAAATTCAGTAAATTGTGTCAATTTATCATAAATTATTTCAGGCTCTTATCCATGCGTATGCACTAGATAGGATTTGAAATGTCTAGACAATCGCTTAATTGCGGTGTCCGACCTAACTCGCCTATACACAGTGTAAATTCCTAAAATCCCCAACTCGACTCCAATTCCATCCATTTCAATTTCAATTATCCAATTATATCCACAATACCTCAATGACTGTGAATTTGGTCCAATTTATCAGTTCGGACTATAAATTACGCTTTTACCCCTAGTGGGTAAAAATTTCAATTTATTGCACCGAAAATTCCCATTTAATTTCCAACCTCATAATTCATCATTTTTCCACCCAATTTTCTTAAAATAAAGTCAACCTCATCCTCATATACCATTGGCTAGATTCGGCCTAGGGAAATTCATGGAGAAGATAAATATTTTTCTTGTTGTTTTACTCATAAACATGCTAAACTAACACTAAACACTAACATAGCTCAAAATCAAATTTATCTAACAACTTTCTCTCTCTAAACCCATATGACCAGAATTGAAATCATCCTCAAATCACATGATTCAACCATGAAAAAAGATGGAAAATGCATGGGAAAGGTAAAGCACAAGACAAATTTAAGAAATGTTACCTTTTTTCACTTGATTTTTGAATTTTCACCTATTTTCCCTTTAAATTTCTTGGCTAGGGTTTTATTTTCTCCTTTCTCTCTCTTGTTTCTTGCTTGGCCGAATGTTGAAGAAGAAGAATGGGTTATGGGCTGATTTTTTTATGCCTTTTTTATTAGTTTAATGAAATAATATTATTTTATTCATATTTTGAATATTTTATTAATGCATTTTTTTTTCTAGCCATCCACTTGTCCTACTTTTTCCACCATGCATTCCCTTTGACTTATCTAAGTCTTAAGTGAAATTTCCAGATTTTTTCAAAGTTTTGGTGGAGTAAATTTTTTAAAATTACACTTTTGCCCTTGAACTTTTCAAAAATTACATTTTTGCCCCAAAAATTGAAAATTTGCCATAATGCTTAATTTTCACTCCTCATACTCATTTCACACTCCAAATAATTAAATTTGATCAAAATCCTTTCAAAAATTAAATTTTCGATTTCGGATGGTAAAATTACCATTTTACCCTTTTACTCCAAATTATACCGAAATTAAAATTTTTCACTTATAAACTTCAAATCTTACTCCAATAAGTCAAATGGGGCCAAGAATCTTTTCTAAAAATTCTCATTTTGTCCCCAGGTAGTAAATGACCATTTTGCCCCTAGATAGCGAAAATTTCAATTTGACTCCAAATTGATTCTCGAACTCCGAATCACCATATTAAACCATTCTGGGACTTTAAAATTCTTAATTTCATTGTAAATTTTCTATTTGATCTAGTTCGAGGCTTAAATCAATTTTATTGTACCTCTAGGTACAATACCGACTTTTGTAAATTTTTCAAAACTCTCCTAGCATGCAAACATGCTATCCATCACATGTATGTCATGATAAATATTTTTATAGAGTCGGGCTTGTCATCTTCTCCCCCACTTGGATCAACCATATGATCCTTCTTCTTGATTGACTTCGACATCAAGCTAAATATTAATATTTTAATATTATTTTATTTATAAAATATTATTTTATTCTAAAAATTTTATCTTGTCTCCTTGGTACTGAAAATACCTTATTATGCCTCACTTGACTTCCAAATCGCCTTTTATCTCACAAATTCTCCTTCGATAAAATTATTATTATTTTATTATTATTTTTTTCACTTGCGAAATATTTTATCCTAAACTATTCCTTTCGTCTCTTATCACTTTTAAACATTTTAATTTACCACAATTTGCATTCGATCAACTTTATTTATCACCATATCAAAGTATGGGGTATTTCAATCTCCCCCACTTAAATAGAGTTCGTCCTCGAATTCCCGTCGATGTTGCGTTATCAATTTCCTTCTATTATCCTACTCCTTGTTCCTTCTATAGGGACATTCAATTTATTTACCTCGTTCACCTTCATTTCAATTAAATGCTTTATTTATGGCAATCATCATCCTTTGGAACTGAATCAATAATACTTTTCACAACCATGATCTCTTATATCGAGACACTAAGCATGCCTTTATCACCATTATTAAATTTGAACCATAACTTCACCTCAATTATACTGATTTCAATCACATATCATATTTACTTATGTATACCTAATCATTATTTTATTAATTTGCTCCATACCAAATTTCTCAACCTTGATTCATCCATCTTATACTGGTCTATTCACTTCCTTTAACAGAGTTCCATTAAGAACTTAAACAATTCAAGGTTTACCTTCAAAGTCACTTATAACTTTAATCGTTCATTGCATGTCCGTTAACACTTTAGCTCACTGACCTTTCTAGACACTATTTCAAAATCTCCCAATTACTGAGAACCATTCTTCACTTTAGTTAGTAAAATTATCAATTTCATATATACATATATACATGCATTTCAAATGTCAACATCTCTCTTTATATATAGGAATCCATGTGTTCACATGCCTTGGACTACATTCCCCCTTTATTCATCCGTATCCCAATCCTAGTTTTAATATAATAATTCTTATAGTGCATGTCAACCTTCTTATTATACTTGTGTATAACTTCATATCATTCATATCATTTCCAACCATATGTTTGAGTTTCCTTATACTATATATCATTCATCACAATGTCATCTCCATTGAAATATAATCTATTATACGTGTATGCTTTATACTTCTATTAATGCCTCAAAAATTTATCTTAACTTGATCATTGCATCTCATGCAATACCACAATTCCTAAGAGTCATCCTTTTGTCCTTAATCATCTTTCATGCCTCTATATTACCTTGTATCTTTCTTGCATTACGATATTGATTTGTCACTTAAGACTCGAACCCATTTGAATCATGTATACCTCAAGCATTTTCGAATTCCAATTTCCATAATATATTAGGAAAGTTTCATTATCTGACTTCATTTTCAAGGTTAACTTCTATCAGCCTTTGTTCCACTCCTTCATATGAACATAACATCATTCTTCCTTAACCAATTTATAAATTGTACTTGAAATTGCAAAACTTAAAACTAGATTCTCCTCAAGTATTTTTCAATACTAATACTAATATCACTCTCAGCTTACAGCTTCCTTTTTATAATCACATAACTTAGTGCTTGCTTTAACGAGATCCAGAGCAAAACTTCTCTTGAGTATTTCCTTGGGAATATCTATCTTAAACTTATGTCTCATAGCATGTGATCCCTTAACTTGTGATTAGCCGTTAGGCTTCTCAGCAAGTTTTAAAAATTTTACGTTTCATACTTGCTCTGTATGATTATAATCTCTTCTCAAAGATGTTTATGTATTCCTAAAACACTTAATCTTAAAGGTATATAAATACGTACTCATCCATTCAATCCCTAACTCATCTTCATAGGTTTCTAGGGTGCCACACAATTAGCCTCATGTTGTTCCTAACTCTTGTCATTTTACTGTATCAAAACAGATATTACAAATTCTCGTAATGATATTCTATATAAACTGATTTTCTATACCAGTCTCGTAATTCTTCCTTCACACTTTCATTATTTGGTATATCATCTCAATATAGTCATTTCAAGAATCTTTTAATTTTTTTTTCTTTTAATTATATGCCTATATACAAGGCAATAAAGAAGTTTTTCAATTCATTTGGGTAAACATTCTCCAGAATATTCAACACTCCCAAATAACAAAACACAATGACCAACAACCAAAATTTAATTTGTAAGCTCATTACCGTGTCACTCCCATCTTACTCATGCATCATAAGTGTGAGGTATTCGAAGCATTACAGCGTTGAACAGTCAATGCTGAAGCACTGTAGTTATTAAAAATTTTCTCATCAAAGCTATTTGTCTGATTTCAAAGTCACCACATCAATCATTCTCAACCAGTGGTTTCCCTTTTAGATATATATCATGAGTTCCATAAGTATAGATACCTTCTATTTTCTTGTCATACACACTATGCCAGATTAATACTTTCATCTCATGTCATCTTTTAACTTTTATCAACATTCATAAAATTCCACCTCAAAACGTCCTTTCCATACAGTGTAATAAATTCATGATACATATACCACTCCACACATAAGTTGCTTACTATCTACAACTTTCCTCAAATTTATCGTCATCCCTATCCAATTATCTTCTTTGTCATATACTCCAATAATCTTATTGACTTTCAGTATAATTAACTACGAAAATAGCCCAGCTTCTTCCTTACTTTATTCTCGTAATCCTTACTGAATCAAAATTTTATATTCCCCATATTCCATAATTTAACTTCATTTGGTTATATTTGTACCCAACTATTACCTCATAGTGTCATAACATCACTGAATAATCCCCTTCATGCTTAAATTACAATCATTAACGTAATCACATTATCCATTCCGAATATCATTTATAACCTTATTGCTTCCTTCTATAACCTTTCTTAACAATTATATTACCAATTTATCCCTATCATACTAAAGATTCCCATATACCTTCAATTACTTAAACAGTCATTTTATAATACATTATAGTCCTATACTTTAAAAGCCAAACTATTTTTACTTTTTTTTACAGATAATTATTATCTCTTTTACACAACATCTACTTAGAGTTAAGGTAGTGTAAAATCCTACGAAAATATTACATGTCCTTGGGATCATCATCTTAATCTGATCTTATCGAAAAATTCTACTCCGAGTCCTCCTAAAGATCCTCTTCCGGGTTTTCCTCTTTTGTTCTTCAATCCAAACTTGTTGTATTCTCCTAATTTCCTCAGCACTCACTGGTGCAGCATTTCTTCCACATCCGGGAGGAAAATGTCGTACACCCGACACTTTTCTAAGGGGTTTACTTGCCACTGTTACTTTCTCCTTATCCTTTTCTGGTTGTCCCCTTACATTTCTCCCACAGCCTGGTGAAAAGTGTCGGACTACTGTCACGCTCTTCCTAAAATGAATATATCCCCTTGCAATTTCTTCCCTCGTCCATTCTCTAGGGTGCTCTCCAGGTTGTTCCGAAGGAAATCTTGTTCAATTTTCGGTGTATTGGAGCTACTCTCACTTTCAAAATTCTCGCTACTCTTGAAGCTCCCTTTATTATGAACCCATTCTGATAAGCTCTTAGGAATTCTATTATCAGAAATTCGAGACAGACCACCTTCCGAATCACCTGTATCAGGGTGCCATTTGCTTCTAGCCGTAGAATCTAGAGATCCCTCGCTATCACTATGAGAGGTATCGAGACTACCACCTCTTCTAGACATGGTGTGTATGTCACTAGTGCACCTCAAAACCTATATGCAATCAAATATTAATTGTTTAATTATTTTTGCATCGTAAAAGTAGGTAGATTTCTATATGAAGATGCATACATTCTATTCAATCTAACTTAACTTAACTTATCTTAACTTAACTGGACTTGGGGCCACGCAGTGTTAGTGTGGATTTCTTAAAACAACCTTAAAATCAAAAATTTTAAAACCCAAAGCTTTAAAATCAAAATATCTGATCTTTAAACCATGTTCTGATACCAATCTAAATTGTCAGGACCCGGAACTCCCCATCGGGCCCGTGACAACCGCCACGAGGCCTCAACAGACATTCTTCACCCCGAATGTCGAATGAAACCCCGCAAGGCTTAGCATCAACTTTCGCATCCCCCCAGTGAGCAACGGTTATTAAATCTCGCATTTCAAAAAAATCATAAGTCATTTTCAAATAAGAACAATAAAATATTATTTTCTAGCTCACAGGGGTATTTTCGTAATTTTTCATCAAAAATCTCAAAACTTGCTAAAAATGTAGTAGGTAAGCAGAAAATATATATTTAATGATTTAAAAACAATTAAGTATCTAAAACGTTCATTTGAAAGTAAATTGTTGACAACTAGTACTATTCAAAAATAATAAATAAAATATTCTATTTTCTCATAAAATAAATTTTTATAGAAATATTCGTAAATAATTTTTCACACATGAAAGTAAAGTAAAAATTGTATGAATAGAAATACAGATAACCAAAATATAAGTTTTGATCCGCAATGACACGTGGGCTTCAATTGACCAAGAGGATGTAAGATTGTGAAATCTTACTTTCTATAATGCAGTTCCGAGCTTAGTTCTCGTCCTACTCGACTATCTACAAACTGTATGAGCCTGAAAAATGTATAGGAAGAAGGGGTGAGATTTTATAATCCCAGTGAGTAAACAGATACCATCTAAAGTATCTAAAGCCGAGTAAATGGAGACAATTAAAATAAGTTATCATACTGTAATTTCATTACCTTTCAGTTCATTTCAACCAAATAAAATCAATCCATATAAATCGAGTAATCAACTTGGCTTATGAATTTCTTAAAACTTTGGCTCGTGCCAAAACTCATACTCGGTGATACCTTGCGCAGGGCATTTAACCGAGTCCGCCAAGGCTGTTAAAATTTTGTATACACTTAAAATATATTTTAGTTTGAGAAAAATATAGTCGTTCCTTGGCGTTGGCTGAGTTCCCCTTCACGTGGTGGTTTGGCGTGAAGTGAACCCTAAGCTTTACCCCAGGAGATACCCTACGCGCCTCTCCGTTCGGGGTAAAAATATAATGGAGTTTACCGTGCCCCTCTAATAGGCTGGTCCACGGAACCCCCTCTGCAGTAAATAATTAATATATACTCTACCAATTCAATAAAATTCATTCTAGCATGGCATGGAAATTTATCGTAATCTAGCCTCTCAAGGCTGAATACACAATATAAGTAATTCTGACACCAAAATCAGTTTAACCATTCATGCTCATATATTGTCATAAGCCATTCAATTTAAAACCATAAATTTACAACACAAGCAGGCAGTCTCCAATTACTCTATTTCCAAAACCAATATTCGATTTTCCAGAAAATTTATAAAATCACAATTTCTCTTAAAACATAGCAATTTACCATTTAAACCCATTTTCTATAAAATCACACAATTGTATAAAACTACTATAGATAATTAAGACGATAATAAGTTTACTCACAGTATTAGGAGTAGAAATACTCCTATCTTCCGCCCTCGAGTGTAGTCTCTTACCCGAAACAATTTACTCACCACCTATCCATAATCCATGACACAAAATTTAGTAAATTGTGTCAATTTATCATAAATTATTTCAGGCTCTTATCCATGCGTATGCACTAGATAGGATTTGAAATGTCTAGACAATCGCTTAATTGCGGTGTCCGACCTAACTCGCCTATACACGGTGTAAATTCCTAAAATCCCCAATTCGACTCCAATTCCATCAATTTCAATTTCAATTATCCAATTATATCCACAATACCTCAATGACTGTGAATTTGGTCCAATTTATCAGTTCGGACTATAAATTACGCTTTTACCCCTAGTGGGTAAAAATTTCAATTTATTGCACCGAAAATTCCCATTTAATTTCCAACCTCATAATTCATCATTTTTCCACCCAATTCTCTTAAAATAAAGTCAACCTCATCCTCACATACCATTGGCTAGATTCGGCCTAGGGAAATTCATGGAGAAGATAAATATTTTTCTTGTTGTTTTACTCATAAACATGCTAAACTAACACTAAACACTAACATAGCTCAAAATCAAATTTATCTAACAACTTTCTCTCTCTAAACCCATATGACCAGAATTGAAATCATCCTCAAATCACATGATTCAACCATGAAAAATGATGGGAAATGCATGGGAAAGGTAAAGCACAAGACAAATTTAAGAAATGTTACCTTTTTTCACTTGATTTTTGAATTTCCACCTATTTTCCCTTTAAATTTCTTGGCTAGGGTTTTATTTTCTCCTTTCTCTCTCTTGTTTCTTACTTGGCTGAATGTTAAAGAAGAAGAATGGGTTATGGGCTGATTTTTTTATGCCTTTTTTTTTAGTTTAATGAAATAATATTATTTTATTCATATTTTGAATATTTTATTAATGCATTTTTTTTTCCTAGCCATCCACTTGTCCTACTTTTTCCACCATGCATTCCCTTTGACTTATCCAAGTCTTAAGTGAAATTTTCAGATTTTTTCAAAGTTTTGGTGGAGTAAATTTTTTAAAATTACACTTTTTCCCTTGAAGTTTTCAAAAATTACATTTTTGCCCTAAAAATTGAAAATTTGCCATAATACTTAATTTTCACTCCTCATACTCATTTCACATTCGAAATATTTAAATTTGATCAAAATCCTTTCAAAAATTAAATTTTCGATTTCTGATGGCAAAATTACCATTTTACCCTTTTACTCCAAATTATACCGAAATTAAAATTTTTCACTTATAAACTTCAAATCTTACTCCAATAAGTCAAATGGGGCCAAGAATCTTTTCTAAAAATTCTCATTTTGTCCCTAGGTGGTAAATGACCATTTTGCCCCTAGATAGCGAAAATTCCAATTTGACTCCAAATTGATCCTCGAACTCCGAATCACCATATTAAACCATTCTGGGACTTTAAAATTCTTAATTTCATTGTAAATTTTCTATTTGATCTAGTTCGAGGCTTAAATCAATTTTATTGTACCTCTAGGTACAATACCGACTTTTGTAAATTTTTCAAGACTCTCCTAGCATGCAAACATGCTATCCATCACATGTATGTCATGATAAATATTTTTATAGAGTCGGGCTTGTCATCTTCTCCCCCACTTGGATCAACCATATGATCCTTCTTCTTGATTGACTTCGACATCAAGCTAAATATTAATATTTTAATATTATTTTATTTATAAAATATTATTTTATTCTAAAAATTTTATCTTGTCTCCTTGGTACCGAAAATACCTTATTATGCCTCGCTTGACTTCCAAATCGCCTTTTATCTCACAAATTCTCCTTCGATAAAATTATTATTATTTTATTGTTATTTTTTTCACTTGCGAAATATTTTATCCTAAACTATTCCTTTCGTCTCTTATCACTTTTAAACATTTTAATTGACCTCAATTTGCATTTGATCAACTTTATTTATCACCATATCAAAGTATGGGGTATTTCATGGACACTACACCCTTAACACAATAAAGTGACCAGCTTTATTATATGGCTGTGAACAATTTTTTGATTCAATTAAAATACATGTCTCCTAGGTATGATTCTTCATACAAATGTAATTTAATGATGAATCAATAGAATCTTGGTACCTTAATAACTAGATAATGAATGCTTACTAAAGTAAACTCTTCATCTTATTATCAAAATGTACTTTCATTACAAATAAATTTAATGAATTTAAGCATGAGAATATACTTGCTTTCTAGGGCACCATATTCTCAAAATTCCTAACAACGTGCAACGAAGTTACTTGAAGGAGAATATTGGCAAGTTTAGATGTTCCACAAGGTACACAAGTGTATTGTCGATGGTTTGCAAGGGCGATTTCTAATTGCGAGTTCGAAGATAATTGGTGAACTTATGTCACACAAGCTTTAGGCTAATGGAGTAGCATTGAGACCTAAGGACATAATTGGTGAGATGAGGGTTCAGTGGGGATTGGAATGCTTGTGTGGAAAAGCCTAGCAAGCAAAGGAGTATGTGGAGAGGCTTGTTTTCTGTCCCTCGGAGGAGTCGTTTCAAGTACTACCCTCGTACTTTTATATGTTGGAACAAGAAAATCTCGACACAGTCCTACAGTGGCTACTGATGAGGCAGAAAGATTCAAATATTATTTCTGGTCATACGGGGCTTGTATTCGTGGGTTTAGGGATGTAATGCGTCCTACGGTTGCAATAGATGCGACACATCTGAAAGGTAGGTTCAAGGGTGTTCTATTTGCCACTGTATGCAAACATATGAACAAGTGCATATATCCAGTTGCGTTTGGCATCGCCCATGTTGAGGACAAAGACTCGTGGACATGGTTTCTTAGCAAGCTACGTGATGCAGTTGATTGTCCTGAAAACACTATGTTAATTTCTGATCAGTATCTCGACATTAAGAAAGCAATCCAAAATGCATACCTAGAAGCGCACCATGATTTATGCGGTTACCATTTGAAGAAAAACTTTAAAAACAAGTTCAAGCATGATAACGTTTCTATGATTTTCACCCTTGCTCGAGATTGCTATGAGGTTTTCGATTTCAACAAACATATGAATTAGCTGAAGCAGATTCACGTAGAAGCCCACGCTGACTTTATGAGAATAGGCCTTGAGAGATAGGCATGTCCATGTTCACCGACAAGGCGATACCAACTCATGACATCCAACATTGCGAAATGTGTTAACTCATGCTTGAAGCATGCAAGACAAATGCCAATCGCTGTTTTCATCGAGTTCATCAGAGACATATTCTAGCATTGGTTCCTATAACGACCGCTCCTTTGTCACTACCAACGTTTGAGACCTCCGGGAGAGAGACCCACCAAGTCCTGAACAAGCCTTAATAGAAATACCCATCAATCACCCTACATGTTCACCAAACCATATTAATGCTTAAACCATATACACTTGTGTCATGATTTGAACCATAGGCATAATGAATCAATTTGATCCTTAACTTATATAACCATAACTATATACATCATAGCCTAAAATCTCCAATTTGTCATCTATATCAAACCAATATCCATTTACACATTAATAACAAAGTGCTACGACTAGACCTCTAACAGCAAAGCGACTCAGAATGAAAGGCTAAAAGGTTTCATTACCTACGTTGCCGTAAATCTCGATGTGCTATACGATATACTTGAGCGAATTATTTATTTGCAAAAGGAAATAACGAGGTGAGTCTCACAGACTTAGTGATCATAGACTTTGTGAATAGGGTGTAGATGGAAAACAAGCGTAAAACAGATAAATTTGAATGTTAAAAATATACAAATTCATAACTATTTAAACTTAAATCGAAGATTTGTACCTTATATGAAAATCAAGAATTTTAATGCAAGATAGTTATTTCAAACCAAAAATATATCAATCCGGTGTGAATAAAAGTTTCCACGTCGAAACTGTCACGACCCAAAACTCCCATTGAGCCCGTGACAACCATCGCGACGCCTCGATAGACATTTTTTACCCGAAATGTCAATCGAAACCTTGCAAGGCTTCACATCAGTTTTTCTCGCTTCTCCTGTGAGTATTAGTCACTAAAATTATATTTTGAGAGATTATAAACATTTTCCAAATCAAAACAATAGAAAAACAATTTTTCTCACAGGGGCATTTTGGTCATTTTCCTCAAAAATCTCAAAATCCCTTAGAAATGTAGTATGCAAGTACAAAATACATAATTCATAATCAAAAATAAGTTTAAACATCTAAAACCTTCATTTAAAATGAAATTATTACTATTAGAATAAAATAAAAATATTGAATAAAATACTCAATTTTCTCATAAAATAATATTTTTAAAACACTGCGTAAATAATTTTTACAGTGTAAAAGCAAAATAAATTCCTACATACAGTAGTACAGATAACTAGAGTATGAAATTTAATTTACAATGACATGTGGACCCCCAAATGACAAAAATGAACGAAGGCTGCAAACCCACAGTTTTGAGGAAGTAAAGCCAACTGTAGCCTTCGACGATATCAGCTATCTATAGTCTATACTAAGCCTGAAAAGGGTGGAAATGAGGGTGGTGAGATTATATAATCCCAGTGAGTAAACAGATACCATCTAAAATATCTAAAGTCGAGTAAATAGAGATAGATAAAATAGTTTAATATACTGTGATTCATCACCTCTCAACTCATTTCAATCAAATAAAATTAATTCATATAAATCGAGTAATCAACATGGCTTATGAATTTCTTAAAACTTTAGCTCGTGCCAAAAAAATCATTTTCATACCCAGTTATCAGGGATACCATGGCCGCAGGCTATCCCAAACCGAGTCTGTCAAGGCTATTAAAAAGTTATGTACTCATAAATCATGTTTTTATTTTGAAAACATAGTCGTTCCTTGGAGTTGGCTGAGTTCGTCCTCACATGGTGGTTTGGCGTGAAGTGAACTCTAAAAGTTATGCCTCGAGAGTTACCCTACTCGCCTCTCCAACCGAGGTAAAATATATCAGGATTTTGTGCCCCTCTAATAGGCTGGTCCACAGAACCCAACCCACTGCAACAAGCATAACCCACCATACAATAAAATTCAACAATAGCATGACATGGTAATTATTTTATTCTACAGCCTTTCAAGGCAAATCAATAATTTATGCATTTTCAACACATTTAGCAATTAAACCATTCATGCCAATAATGCCATAAGCCAATAAGTTAAAACCTTAAATTTACAATACATCAAATGGTCTCTAATTACTCTATTTTCAAAGCCATCATTTAATTTCAAGACAATTTATAAAATCATGTCATTTAAACACATTTTATTTATAAAACATAAAGATTTACCATTTAAACTCATTTTCCAAAAATCACAAAATCTAATAAAAATCACTTTAGATAATTAAGACGATAGTAAGGTTACTTACAGTATTCGGAGTAGAAATACTCCTAGTCCTAATCTTTAAGTACAATCTCTGTACTTTTACTAGTGTAATTTGCTCACCACCTATCCACAATGTAAAATACATAATTCACCACATTAATGCTTGACCATTATAAAATCAATTCAGGCTCGGTGTATACGCATGATATGATATGCAACTTATTCAACTACTGCTTAAATGCGGTGTTGACCTAATTCTGCCTATTACCCGATTAAATGACAATTGTGTCCGATTTGGCTCCAAATTGCTCCATTTCATTTCTAATATTTCAATTCACTAAATACAATTCCAATAATCTAAAATTCAGCCTAACAGCCCTCACAATTCTTCTTGAAAATTTCAGCCATTATGGTGCACTATCACTAAAAATTTTCCCATTCCATTTTCTCACCATAAATCATCATTTCATCAAATTTTCAACCAATTCACTTGATCACAAAATCAATTCATTACTTCTACACTTCACATAGGGTTCGGCCATTGAAGGTTCATGCGGAAAATGGATTCTTTTCTTGTTGTTTTGTTTCTAAACATGCTTAACTAACTCTAAAGACCAACATAACTCAAAATCAAACAATTCCAACATCATTTCTCTCACCAAACCCATTCAGCCAGCCATGATTTCCCCATGAAAACATACAATCCAACCATGAAAATTAAGCAGAAATGCATGGGTAAGGTAAATCACTAGCAAAATTAAAGAAATTTTACCTTTGCTTGATCAAATCGTTGAATTCCAACCCTTTCTCTTTGATTTTCCCCACTTAGGGTTTGTTCTTCCTTAGTTTCTCTTCTCTTCTGGTTTGGCCGACCACTATGGAGAAATAGGCTGATTTTTATGCCTTTTTATAAAGAAATAATAAAATAATAAAAGCATGACACATGGCATTTCCTTATTAGTTCAAATTTTAAATATTTGACTTTTAATTCTTTAATTCTCCACCACACATTTCTCATGTTTATCCATTTCCATGATGAATAAAATCCCTTGGTCTTGACAAGTTTCGGGGGTGAAAATTTATCGATTTACCCTCGGAGCGGTAAAATTACCGTTTTGCCCCTATACTCCAAAAACACCGAAATTATAACTTTTTCACTTATCAACCTCAAATTATACTCCAATGAGTCAAATGTGATCAATCTTGATTAAAAACTTCTTCCAATATTCCAATTTTTATCCTCAGGTGGCAAAATTACTATTTTGCCCCTAGATAGTGAAAATTTTGATTTGACTCTGAATTAATCCTCGAACTCTGAATCACCATTTTAAGTTATTCCTGAATTGTAAAATTTTGAATTTCACCTTAAAATCCTTATTTGACCTAGTCTTGACACTTATCAAATTACGAAATTCAGATTCTTTCCAAAAGTGCAAGATTTTCTTTATTTTGAAAAAAATGAATTTTACCTTGTCACAACATTGACCATTACTTAAACAAAGTCCATCATCCTTAAATGTCAAATGATGAGGTTGATGAAGTTTCAAAGTTTTTGCTTCCTTTTGGATTCAAGCCCTTGAATGGCCTTTATTCACTTTGTTAAGGCATTGAGAGTGTTTGAAGATGAGTTCATTTACAAATAGCAACCACCAATTCTTTCGAGATTCTTTTCACCATTTATTTTATAAGAACATTTTCCTTTTCTTTTTTCTTGTTCTTGTATGATTTTGGAAACAAACAGTATGGGGCTTTATTTTTAAAATTGCTAACATTCAAAGAACTCCTTTCTTTTTTTTTCTTTTAGAAAGAAAAATAAATAAATAAATATATAAGAACCAAAAGAAATTTGAGCAATTTTCAAACTTGATTTAACTCATGACAGTATGTTATGATGATAAAAACTAAACATACACTTAACTCGAATTGCATGAAAGACAAAAGTTCATATTCCCAAGAGTTTCTGTCCTCAAAACATGGACACGACTAGAAAGTGATCAAGAATTGCCCTCGAATTGGCATGCCACTCAGTTGTTCCAAAACCCAAGCCTTGCATCCATCACCCCTGATTTCTATAGTTGTTGACAAGTTCTTTGAATTTGGTTGGGTCTGCATCAATTAAAGCCTGAACTTTGTTCTTGAATGCAATGCAATTTTCCGTGGAAGGACCTTCAACCCCAGAATGGTAATCACATTTAGCATTTGGGTTATACCATCTTGGGTAAGGAGGTTTCCTAAGCTTGGCAGGAATAATGGAGATCTTATGGTTTTGTACCAATAAAGGGAAAAGCTCTACATAGGACATTGGTAATGAATGGTACACTTTGGCTTTCTTTCTCTTGTTTCTTTGAAGGCAATCCGGATTAATTTCTTAGTCACCTGAAGTGGACATGTAAGGTAAAGGAACTTGTGTGAATGAGTGTGACCAAGAAAGGTCAAGGTAGATTATGCACATATGGTAATGGGTGTGAATGAGCGCCCATAGGATCTTCTTGTATGTCACAAAATTTCCTTTTATTTCTCCTTTCAAAAGTCATTACTTGAACTCTTTTATCAAAAGCATCATATTCTCTTTTAACAAGATCATTTGCTCGAGAGTCTACTATCCTTCCATTTTTTATTCCATCTTCAATCCTTCCCGCAAAGAACACCAAATCCACGAAATCTGAAGAAGCATTACCCACAAATTTGTTATAATATGGAAGAGGAAGAGTATGAACAAAAAAAAAATTTAATTCTCTACTAGCAAGGGGTGGTTGGACTTGTGATGCTACTTCCTTCCACCTACAAGCATACTCCTTGAAACTTTCAAAAGGGTTTCTTTTCATGTTTTGAAGGGTTATTCGATCAAGAATTGCTTTTAGCCTGTGCATGTGTTGTCCAAAAAATGCTCTGGCCAAATCTCTCCATGTGCAAATACAATATTTTTCCAACTTGAAGTACCATTTAACCGCAGCTCACTCCAAACTATTTTGAAAAAAATGAATGAGCAATTTCTCATCATGGACATATGGAGCCATCTTGTTGTAATACATTATCAAATGTGCCTTAGGGCATTTAGTTCCATCATACTTTTCGAACTCCAGGACTTTAAACTTGGGTGGGATAACCACATTAGGCACCAAACTTAACTTCTTTGCCTTAACGAAATCATAGAGATCCGTTCCTTCTATGGCTTTGAAGCGCTCTTCTAAAAGATCATATTTTTGTTGCATTCTCAATTTTTCTCTCGATCTTGATAAGTCCACTTTCAATTTTCCTTGTTCCTTAAAGTCGTTCAAGTCAAGTGTAGGAACCTGATTAAAAAGATTTGCCCCTCGAATTTGCATAGTTTGCCTTTGTGTTGATGATTGGCTTAATCTTTGAAAACTTGAAGATCCTTCAACAGTCCCTTTCTTTTCATCGGCATTCACACTCTCCATTAGCTTTGCCAATTGTTTTCTCATCTCTTCTTGGGTCTTCTCCATCTTGTCTATGAAATTTGATTGTCCATCTCCCAAGATTTTAGCTTGAGCCCCTGTATTGTGCCGACTATAAGTGGGTTCTCTCGATTTTCTTTATTTTCTTCAATATATAATTAGAAAGAACCTTTTTATTTGTGAAAATCAACAATAATCTTGCTTCTTCTTTCATGGAATGTAGTACAGTCAGGTGATGCTACTTGCAACAAATGAAGATGAATGATGCATGCATGTATGTCCAAATTGAATGATGTTTGAATGCATGATGGGATGATTAAATGTATGACGAGTGATTTGAAATACAAAGATACTTGATTATGAGTAGTGCACCAACATGATTACATTTCAAACAAACCTTTTTTGTTTTATTATTTTATGGTTTTTTATTTTATAAAACAACATTTAGGAAAATGTTCAACAATACCTCAAAAACCAACATAATTTTTCACAAACATGAACCCATTCTTACAAGATTCAAAAGAAGTCAAAGATTAAAATGTCCTAAGGTCTTAACAAAAACTTTTCTGAAAAAAAAATCAGCACAGTTAATCCTTCTTTCATCTTGACACTTAACTGTGCTCCCCACAACCATGCCCCATCATCTTTGCTGGATCGAACCATTTGACATCTATTAATGTTTGCAGTCGATACTTGAAAACGTTATAATCTTCGATGCAAAGTCCCATAGCTCCACCATGATAATCACATCTTGCATTTAAATTGAACCACTTTGAATATGGAGGTTGTAAGGGTTCCAAAGGCACCGGAACAATAAGATGATCATGAACTAATTGATAAAAGAGTTCTTTGTAGGTAATGGGTACAAGGTCAAATTGTTTTTCTTTTTGGATTATTTTTTAAGGGTGCTTAGGCTAGGAGTGTAGGTGATTGATAATTGTGCTCGTGGTTGGCTTTGAAAGGCTTGTTGAAAGAGGGGTCGAAAAGTGCTAGCACAAGAATATGCATTTGGTTGCAAATTGATTCTTACAGGCTGAAAAGTGATGGGTTGGGAATATGCCCTTAGTTGCAACCCATTGTTCAGGGGTTGTGTAGCATCTAGAGATCCCATATTGATCATGAAACTTTTCAACTCAATCATTTGCGTATTCAACTCATCCTTCCCTTTTACAATTTTTTCCAGACCTTGATCTTTACTTGAGCCACTGACCAATGTGTTAGATTATCAAGGACAAGTTGATTTTTATTCAGTGATTGCTTTTGATGTGGTTCGGTTTGAAGCGATGGGGATTCTTGAGGGTGCTTTCCTTTGGCTTCATTGAGACATTCAACCATTTCCATCAATTAAGCCATCTGTCTTTTCATCTCTCGAAAGTCATGTCCAAATTCTTCTTGATTGCGTTCCAATGCACTTATCCTTACTTCCAATTGAGGTTCCATATCGTTCAATCCTTTTGACCCGAACCAAAATAAATTAGAAACAAAAAATTTGGAACTTTATTGAAAAATTTTTCAAAAAGAGATTTATTCTCTTTCCTATAAAGCTAATATGATATTCGCATGTATGCATGAACTGCTATGATGCCTTGATGCATGGATGGTATGATATGAAATGGAATACCACATTATTGGAAATCATGTATAGTGGGAGGTAGAAAATTTTATTTAAAACTAAAATCCCTCTCTTTTTGTGGTTTATTTTTTTTGAAAAAAATGAAAGAAATAAAAAAATTCATTTTATGTTCTCTCTTCTTGCTACTTAAATGGATAACCATTTTCTTTTCTTTTCTGTTTCACAAGAAACATCATTTTCTCTTTTACCTTCTTCATTTATTTTTATAAGAGAAGAAACTTTTCTCTCTTTTTATTTTCCCTTATTTTTATGGACAAAAGGAACTAAAGACCTCTTTTTTTCCTTTTTGAGAAGACCTCACTCGAAGGAAATGCATCTCTTTTTTATTTCCTTTCTTTATATTTTTGTTTTTTTTCTTTTTTTTCATGAAAGAAAAAAAAATCTCTCTTTTTCATATTTATCCTTTATTTTTAAGAGAAAATAAAAAAAGCTATTCTTCTAAGATGTTTAAAGTAAAAGTAAAGAGAAAAATATTCTAAAAATAATGAATGTAAAAAATCTTGCTCTTCTTTCTTTTTTTTTAAGATGGAAAAGGAAAGAAATTTTTTGTTTTTTGTTTTTTGTTAAAATCACATTGACACGTGTTATTTTTTATTTTATCCAAAAAAGCTATTAGGACAGATTTGTTCCTTCACGTGTCCTAAATTAAGGTGTACTCCTCATGACAGGTTCAATAAGGTTTTACTTATGGGATGGCTCCTCACGACGTTTTAAATGTTGAGTCAGGTTTCGAACGAGGCTAAAGGTTCCCAAATTGTTCTTCACTGTCGTCCACTCGGACTAGTAAGGCACCCCAGTCCTCACCCATTATAGGCTTCAAACGGACTAGGTTCAATTTGAGTGGAAATGTTCACTAGCCCATGCGAAGGTTATCACCTAACGAGAGCATAGCTACTAAACTCCCTCCTAATGAAGGACAAAGCCCGGGTATAAGGCTTATGCATGAATGCAACATGTGTCGTGTGTGTGAAGGAACGTACCAACCTTTGACGGACAATCTCACATCCCTCTATCCTAAATTCCCCATTATTTTAAAAAGTAATAAAATAATGATCATAAAACAATTAATGCACAAAACAAATATTCAAATTTAAAGGAAACACTAAATTATTTAAGGCTTAAGATAACCTATGATTAATTATGGCTCGACTCTCTTTAGTCCCCAATGGAGTCGTCAAACTATCGTAACGTGCAGGTTTGGGAACCCGATCGCTAAACGTAGGGTAATTTAGGGAGTCGCCACCAATCTTTTTTTACTTAGGTGCGATTGGCCACCTATTAAATTTGTTTTATTCGGAAGAATCCTAAATTGATTTTAGGTTCATCGAAAAAATGATAAACTGGTCTACGTATTCTATTCAGTGTTGGGTGTAGGAGTACGGTTATGCACAGGGAAGGATTAGCAACCCTATGACGCCCGTTCCATGAACCCTGTGACACCCTTTCCATGAATAGTACCATTTATTCATATATTATCCTAACCCATTAATTTTAATCTTATGTTTCCTTAATTATTATTTATTTAATTTATCTTTTATTCTATTAATCAAGCTAAAATATTGTATTTGGATTTACGGGTTTGACGGGCACGTGATGCAATTGTGAGATGCATGGCATAAAATCAAGATACTGCTGAACGAAAACCTTTTATTAAGCGTACTTTCTAAATCCACCCATCATACTGGTGGGATCCGGGAGCATTCTCTCACCTAGGGAACTACCCGGGAAACTCGCCTTTGCTAGTTTACTAGCTAGATCCCATCATCAGGATAGTTGTTTGTGAGTAAAATAGTATTTTCATGAATGCAAATCCTAATACGGGCAAAAGCTTTTTTAGAAAAGATATTTCTCCAAACCCTCCCATCATACTGATGGGATCCAGAGGTATCTTTTCACCTAGGGAGTCTACCGAAGAAATTTTCCTTCGCAAGCTTCCTCGGAAAGTCCCATCATCGAGCTTATACCCGTATACAGAATATTTCTATATGCCATGACATTTAACAATGCAATAATGGTACGTGATGCACTCATAGATTCTAATGTTTGTTCCTTATTTTATTATTTCTCTGTGTGAGCAAATATACAGTGAATATTTTATGTTTACTTATTGTTCCATTTTTTATTTCGTTATTCATTTTGCTATGTAAGTACTTATTTATTTTACTACATGAAATTCCCCAAAATCGTACTTTTAGACCAAGTATTTTTTTTAATTTTTTATTTCATGATTATTATTATTTATAAACATGTATTTTACCCATTTCTTTTTGTGTTATTATTATGATTAACAAATTTATTGTTATCATTAATTTCTTATTTCTTTTATTTGTATATTTTGATTAATTGGTAATTGAGTATATATAATTTTTTATTTTATTTAAAATTAGAGACATTGAAATTTCGAATTAAGGCCCTTCCATCGTATTGGTGGAGTCTTAATCGAAATCCCTTACCTAGAAAAATTTATCTGGTGTTGCGACTTCACGCACTCCGAATAAATATTTTATCCTTAGTGTTGGTTCCAAATCAAACATTATATATTTTTTTTACTTAATAATTTCATACTAGGTCTTATTCTTTTATTTATTTATTTATTTATTTTTATTTCTATTTATTTATTGATTTTTTTAGACCAAAGCTAGAAACTCTCCTAATTATGAATATTGATCCCAATTATATATCCATTTTACTATTATAACCGTTATCATCTTTTTTTATTTTTATTTTTTCAAATGTTTGTCTATTTTTTTTAAAATATTCACATTTTACCTATATCTATTTTTTTATCAATTATTTACCCATCTTTTTTCATTTACTGCTTTATATTTTTTATTGTTATTTTTCTACTTTAAAACATCACATAATCTTTTCATAATATATTTTTAATCCTAGTTAAATTAATCATATACTCCTAGTAATGTATTTTTAGCATAACCAATTGGGCCCACCATAATGAACAAAAAGACCACATCAAAGTAAAAGGCATGGAAGATGGATATTACGTTGTGTCGGCCTAGATTAGCCCAAGAATGACAAGGTTGTGAAGACCATGGCAGACCACCCAAGGCATAGCAAAATGCACCGTTTGGTGCATTGGAATTTCTCCAAACAGTGCCATTCAAGAGCTCTTTTTTTTGTTCTACAACAACTACAAGCAAAGACACCATTCAAGGCCTATCCCTAAGTATATAAGCCCACTTTTCTCTCATCCTTCCCCATTTCCTTCTTTTTTTCTCAATCGATTTCTATTTGTTTCTCTTTTTTTTTTGTGGTTAGGATATTATGTTGGTAAAGATTGGGGTTTTCTTTTTGTGATTTGTTGTGTATTTCACCAATTGCAAGAATGAAAAGCTAGGATTTTTGTGTAAAACTCGACCCTATAAACACATGTCATGACATACATGCACTGAGTAGCATGTTATTATGCTAGGAAAGCCCCTAAGAATAGACGAAACCCAGTATTGTACCTAACAGTACACTTGACTTGATTTTACCTCGAACTAATTCAAATAGAAATCGTAGGATGAAATTTAATATTTTACAATCCATGAATGACTAAAAATGATTGTTCGGAGTTAGAGGGTTCATTTGGGGAAAAATAAAAAATTTTGATGTTCAGGGGTAAAATCGTCATTTTGCCACCTAAGATAATAATTTGATCATGGAGTGAAATTTTTTATCAAGATTAACTATTTGGAGTATAAGTTAATGATAGAAAGTGAAAATTTTCAATTCCGGCAATTTTTGAAACATAGGGGTAAAATGGTAATTTTGTCACCTTGGGGTAAAACCGTAATTTTCACCACCCAAAACTTGTCAAAATCATATGATTTATTTATTTTTGGTATGAATAACTATGGTATTTTAAGTGGTGAAGAAATTGAAGTTTAAAGGAAGAAATTTTAAAAACGGGCCAATGGAAAAGTGATACATGGCACTTTTTAATGATTTAATATTATTTTAAAGGAAAATCAGCCCATTTAAACCCCACATCAGGTGATGGTTAGCCATAAGGAGAAAATGAGAGAGAAAATAAAGTGGAAAGGAAGAAAAGAGAAAAACCAAAGGAAAACTAGAAAATTCAAAGGGAAATTCGCGTTTTTCGTCTGTTTACGCGTCTAACGGTAAGATTTTTCGACTTTAACTTGATTTCTACCTTTCCTATGCCTTTGATTCCATTTAGCATGCTTGAGGAGAGAGATCAAAAAGTGATACCAAGGGCTGGCCAAATTTCAAGGGAAAGGATTTTTGAATTTTTATGTTTTGATTCTTAGTTAAATTGGTAGTTTTAGTTAGTTAAATGTGTATAGAAATCAAATAGGGCAAGAAAGCATGAAATTCTCACAATACCCACCCCTGGCCGAATATTCAGTGATGTACAATGATGATAACTGATTTTTATTCTAAGAGAAATGAAGAGAAAATGATGAAAATGGTTAAATGTGATAGAAAAACAAAGTGGAAAATTAACCGAGTTAATGTCCCATTTTTGACCGAATTTTTCAAGGAGGAAAGTGAGCTGATTTTGGTGATTTTAGAGGGTTATTGGCTGATATTTAATGGTTAGAAATGTTGGAGAGAAAATGGGACAATTTAGAGCTAAAATGGAGCGCGTTAGCAATTTATCGGGTAAAATGTCAAAAATAGGTTAATACGCATTTAAGCCGTTTTAGGCTATTGGATTTCATACCATGCATTAGTATAGGATTTAAGTCAATTATATAGTGATTTAGCATCAATGTAGTGAATTGTGTAATTTTTGCAATGTGTCTAGGAGGAGAGCCTTTCGGTAAAGACAAGGAAGTCGTACCCGACGAACAATGATCAGGGCACTTAGAAAGCATTTAATTTGTACAAACTATGAGTAAACCTATTATTATTGTAAATTATCTAGAGTTTATTTTTAAATGCTCTTTATGTATTTTATGAAACGAAAATGAGATTAAAATGGGACTTTTGATGTTTTAGAAATAAATGTGACAAATAAATATATTGTGTTGATTATCTCAAATAAGAAACTTTTGATCATGAAATTGAGTAATTGGAGGCTGCCAATTGTCTTGAAAAATATATTTTCCTATGAATGGCTTATGATATATGAGTATATGTGGCTATATTTTATAATTGCATTGGGAATTTATGTAAGATGTCTTTTACTGTACAGGCTGGATAAATAAATAAAAGCCACGTTATACTGTTGAAATTTTATTAAAATTGGTGGGTTTAGTCACTATAGTGACGGGTTTCAGTGGACTACCTATTAGTGGGGTAAGGTAAACCCGGTTGCAAAGTTACTCCGGTGGTAGAGTCGAGGAGGGTAACTCCCGCGGTAGTGTTAGAGCTCACTTCACGTCGAACCCCCACGTGAATGTGTAACTCTGCCAACACCAAGGAACGGCTTATTTTCAAAACTAACATATGTTTAACATGTAAATATCTTAACAACCTTGGCGGACTCGGTTAAATGCCTTGGCTAAGGTATCCCCGAGGACTAGTTTTTGGCTTGAGCCCTATTTCTAATAAAAGTCATAAGCCTTAACAACTGTTTTGGTAAATTACAAATATTTTATGCTTTAAGAAATAAATTGAAAACCTTATGAAATAGTTTGTGATTTGTTGTTTAAACTTGCCTCCATTTTACTCGCCTTTAGATATTTATAATAATGTATGTTTACTCATTGGGATTGCAAAATCTCACCCACCTCCTTTCCAAATATTTCAGGCCTATGGTAGCTTGTAGATACCCGATTTTATCGAGGATTCCAATTGACCCCTCTATCTTAGAAACAGTAGATTTCTATCACCAACACTTGGTGTATTTATGGGCCACTTGTCATTGTAATTATTATTGTACATTATAACTTTGTAAATTATTGTATGTATGAATTTATTTTACTTCCACGTTACAAAAGATTACTTACACTTGTTTCTATAAATATTGTTTTATATAAAAATGCTATATTTTAATCAATATATTGAATACTAATATTGTCTATAAATCTTTTTAAAAATAAAAAATAAAATAAAATAAAATAATTTTTATCTTTTGATTTACTTGAGCCTGAAACAACTAGTAATTATTTAAAACGGAATGTTTAACAACGATTGCTCACAAGAAAGGCAAGAAACTGATACGTGAGCCTTACGGGGTTCCGATTGGCATTCCGGGTAATGAGTGTCAATCAGGACGTCGCGGTGGTTGTCATGGGCCCGAGGGAGGTTCCGGGTCGTGGCAATTTGGTTGGTATCAGAGCTTTCGGTTTAAAAGCTTATGGTTTTGAAAGAAGTTTTTGATTTTTAAAGTTCTTGGATTTAAAGTTATTTTAAAATAATTTACAATGTCAGTGTGGCTCAATTAAGATTAGTTAGTTACATGTAGTTTCATATAAAGTCTTAAGTCGTCTAAACCAATTTCGTTCTTTTTGTAGATCATTATGCCTCCTAGATGTGAGCTACCACCTATCACTAGATCTACCGGTAAGGGAAGAGGTTGCTCCAGACAGAGTCGGTCGAATTCCATAGAAGAAGAGTCTGCTGCGTTTTCTTTTAAAGCAGCTCCATTGCTGAGTCTACTGACATTCCTGTACCTCCTCCACCACCTGTTGCTGCTCTTGGCGTACTTGCCATGTCACCCGAGGCAGCTCAAGCATTAGCGGCTTTTCTCGCTGCTCTTACGGGCCAAGCTCAAGCTAGTCCAGTTCCACCCGCTGTTTCTCCTGTAATAGCCCCAGTACCACCACGTCCTATTCCACCACAGACACCAAACGTCTCCATTTCTAAGAAATTGAAGGATGCTAGACAGTTAGATTGCGTCTCGTTTGCTGGTGAGTTAGATGCGACTGCAACTAGGGATTGGGTTATTCAGGTATCGGAGACACTGGCAAATATGGGATTAGATGATGAGATGAAATTGAAGGTGGCTACATGATTATTTGATAGGAGAGCCCGTTCTTGGTGGAGTTTAGTAAAGTCTCGCTCTCCTATAGCACTGACTTGGACAGATTTCCTCCGAGAGTTCGATGGTCAGTACTACACCTATTTCCATCAGAAAGAGAAAAAGAGAGAATTTCTGACTTTTAAACAAGGGAACATGACCATTAAGGAGTATGAAACTCGTTTTAACGAGCTAATGCCTTATGTACCTAAGTTGGTGAGATTGGAGCAAGACCAGGTAAACTACTTTGAGGAGGGACTCCGTAATGAGATACGAAAGCGTATGATAGTGACTGGCAAGGAGTCGTATAAGGAAGTTGTTCAGATGGCCTTACGGGCTGAGAAGCTCGCCATTGAGAATAGACTGATCTGAGCTGAGTTTGCAAAGAGAAAGAATCTGCCTACGTTCCCTGGTCAGTCTTCAAAGAGAGGTAGAGATTCGACATCTACTGCAGGAAGTACTACCTCAGCGTCTGTGGCATCCACTAGACCTCCATCTTAGTAGTCACAGTCGAGATCTTCTAGATTTGATCGGTTAGTGATGAGTAGTCAGGGGGAGACTTCAAGAGGATTGGACAAATGCCATAATTACGGAGGATTTCATGTTGGGTCATGTAGAAAGCTTGTAAAGTGTTTTCAATGCGACCAACAGAGGCATATCAAGAGAGATTGTCCTCAGTTGAGACGGGATACAGTAGCTACTTCTACTCCTCCGACTCATCCTAGTATACCGCGGAGAGACACTTCTGGATCACAGTCCAGACAAAGCCCAGTGATACGGTTAGGCATGGGGAGTAATACCCCAAAGCAACCATCTTTTAGACCTCAGCCCCAGATTTTGACCAAGGTTTTTGTAGTGACTGAGGATGAAGCTCGAGTTCGACCTAGCACAGTGACAGGTACTATGATTGTGTTTGATAGAAATGCACATGTTTTGATAGATTCGGGCTCCGATAGATCATACGTGAGCATATCATTTACATCATTCTCATATAGGAACCTGTCACCATTAGAGGAAGAGATTGTAGTGCATACTCCTCTGGGCGAGCGGTTAGTAAGAAATACGTATTATAGAGACTGTGGTATTAAAGTTGGGGAAGAAGAATTTATGGGTGATTTAATCCCTTTGGAGATTCGAGACTTTGATTTGATCTTGGGTATGGATTGGTTGTCCACTCATCGAGTAAAGGTGGATTGTTTTAAGAAAGAAGTGATTCTCTAGAGTTCAGAGGGAGCAGAAGTTGTATTTATGGAGGAGCTTCGAGTATTACCATTTTGTGTAATCTCGACCCTCAAACCTTTGAAATTAGTGCGAAAGGGATATCCGGCATACTTGGCTCACATGATTGATATATCGAGGGAGGAACCTAAGTTAGAGAAGGTCCCCATAGTAAGTGAGTTCCCTGATGTATTTTCTGATGAATTACCGAGACTTTCTCCTGATCGTGAGTTTGAATTCACCATTGACTTACTTCCGGGTATTGCCCTTATCGCTATTCCTCCATATAGAATGGCTCCGATAGAGTTGAAGGAGTTGAAAGTACAGTTGAAAGAGTTAGTGGATAAGGGTTTTATACGCCTTAGTACATCTCCGTGGGGAGCACCGATTTTATTTGTGAAAAAAAAAGACGGTACACTTCGGTTATGTATAGATTACCGACAACTTAACAGAATGACCATTAAGAACAAGTATCCGTTACCGAGGATTGATGATCTTTTCGATCAATTATAGGGAGCTACAGTGTTTTCTAAGGTTGATATGAGGTCTGGGTATCATCAGTTGAGGATTAAAGAACAGGATGTACTCAAGACAGTGTTCAGGACTCGGTACGGGCATTATGAGTTCTTGGTCATGCCTTTCGGGTTAACTAACGCACTGGCAGTTTTTATGGATCTCATGAACAGGGTGTTCCACCTTTACTTGGACAAGTTTGTTATTGTATTCATTGATGACATCCTAGTTTACTCGAGAGATAATGATGAGCACGCTACCCACTTGCGTATAGTATTACAGACTTTGCGAGAAAGACAGTTGTATGCAAAGTTTTCGAAGTGTGAGTTTTGGTTACAAGAAGTGGTATTCTTGGGACACGTAGTATCGAGAGCTGGAATATATGTAGATCCCAAGAAGATAGAGGCAATTTTACAATGGGAGCAACCTAAGACAGTGACGGAGATTCGTAGTTTCCTCGAATTAGTCGGTTATTATCGGAGGTTTGCTCAGGAGTTTTCCTTAATAGCAGCTCCTTTGACCCGTCTAACTCGTAAGGGAGTTAAGTTTAAGTGGGACGATGTGTGTGAAACTCGATTTCAGGAGCTGAAGAATCGGTTAACATTTACTCCAATATTGACACTTCCTGTGAGTGGTAAGGGATTTATTGTATATAGTGATGCCTCAAAGTTGGGGTTGGGGTGCATACTGATGCAGGATGAAAAAGTTGTGGCTTATGCTTCTAGACAGCTAAAGAGGCATGAAGCAAATTACCCTACCCATGATTTAGAGTTAGTAGCAGTGGTGTTTGCTTTAAAAATCTGAAGGCATTACTTGTATGGTGAGCATTGTCGGATATTTATGGATCACAAGAGTTTAAAATATTTGCTCACTCAGAAGGAGCTTAATTTGAGGCAAAGCCGATGGTTGGAGTTGATAAAAGATTATGACTTGGTGATAGACTATCATCCGAGAAAGGCAAATGTTGTAGTTGATGCCTTAAGTCATAAGTCTTCATCGTCTTTAACTGCACTTCAGAGTTGTTATTTTTCAGCATTATTGGATATGAAATCTCTTGGGGTCCAGTTGAGAAATGGTGAGGATGGATCCTTATTGGCAAGCTTCATTGTGCGACCTTCGTTACTTAAGAACATTTAGAGGTCTGATGATGAGTTAAGAAAAAAATTCAAAAATTGACCGATGGGGGAGTCAGTGAGTTCAGATTCAGAGATGATAACGTCTTGATGTTAAGAGACCGAGTTTGTGTTCTTGAGGGAAACCAGCTAAGACAGGCGATCATGGAAGAAGCCCATTCATCTGCCTATGCATTACATCCGAGAAGCACCAAGATGTATAGGACTATCAGGGAGAATTACTGGTGGCCAGGTATGAAGCGAGACGTAGCAGAATTAGTAGCAAAGTGTCTCGTATGTCAGCAAGTTAAGGTGGAGCATCAGAGGCCAGTAGGTACACTTTAGTCTTTACCTGTTCCCAAGTGGAAATGGAAGCATGTAACTATGGATTTTGTTTTGGGACTACCGCAGACACAGAGGGGAACGGATGCAATCTGGGTGATCGTAGATCGGTTGACTAAGTCCGCTCACTTTTTAGCTGTCCATAGTACATGCTCTATTGAGAAGCTGGCTCAACTCTATATAAATGAGATTGTGAGGCTACATGGAGTTCCCATTTCTATAGTGTCAGACCGAGATCCTCGATTCACTTCTCGATTTTGGCCGAAATTTCAAGAAGCTCTCGGAACCAAATTGAAATTTAGCACTGCTTTTCACCCACAGACGGATGGTCAGTCAAAGAGGACTATCCAGACTATGAAGGATATGTTGAGGGCATGTGTCATGGATTTTCTTGGGAGTTGGGATAGACACTTGCTGTTAGTGGAATTTGCTTACAACAACAGCTTCCAGTCTAGCATTTGTATGGCACCGTACGAAGCTTTATATGGAAGGAAATGTCGTACTCCACTTTCTTGGGATGAAGTGAGTGAAAGAAAGTTCGTTTGTGTGGAATTGATCGATCTAACTAATGACAAGATCAAGGTTATACGAGAGAGGCTAAAGGTAGCCCAAGATAGGCAGAAGAGCTATGCAGATAAACGAAGAAAAGACTTGGAGTTTGAGATTGATGATAGAGTTTTTCTTAAGGTGTCTCCGTGAAAAGGTGTGATTCGATTTACAAAGCGGGGAAAGCTTAAACCAAGGTATATTAGACCATTCCGAATCATTGAGAGAATTGGACCAGTGGCTTATCGGTTAGAACTACCTCCGGAGTTAGATCGGATCCACAACGTTTTCCATGTCTCCATGCTGAAGAAATATGTACCAGATCCCTCTCACATCCTTGAAGCACCTCCGATCGAGTTGCATGACGATTTGAAGTTCGAGGTGCAACTTGTGAGTATCTTGGATCAAAAGGATCGAGTATTGAGGAACAAGAGTATTTCAATGGTCAAAGTGTTGTCGAAAAGTACTCGAATGGAGGAAATGACATGAGAAGTAGAGCATCAGATGAGGAACCAATACCCGCATCTATTTGTCGAATCTGGTAAGTGAAATTTTGAGGTCAAAATTTTATTTTAAGGGAGGTAGAATTGTAAAACCCGACCCTATAAACACATGTCATGACATACATGCACTGAGTAGCATGTTATTATGCTAGGAAAGCCCGTAAGAATAGACGAAACCTAGTATTGTACCTAATGGTACACTTGAGTTGATTTAACCTCGAACTAGTTCAAATAGGAATCGTATGATGAAATTTAATATTTTACAGTCCAAGAATGACTAAAAATGATTGTTCGGAGTTCGAGGGTTCATTTGGAGAAAAATTGAAAATTTTGGTGTTCAGCGGTAAAATTGTCATTTTGCCACCTAAGATAATAATTTGATCATGGAGTGAACTTTTTGACCAAGATTAACTATTTGGAGTATAATTTAATGATAGGAAGTGAAAATTTTCAATTTCGATAATTTTCGGATCATAGGGGCAAAACGGTAATTTTATCGCCCCAAGGTAAAGCCGTAATTTTCACCACTCAAAACTTGTCAAAATCATATGATTTATTTATTTTTGGTATGAATAACTATGGTATTTTAAGTGGTGAAAAAATTAAAGTTTAAAGGACGAAATTTTAAAAACGGGCCAATGGAAAAGTGATACATGGCACTTTTTAATGATTTAATATTATTTTAAAGGAAAATCAGCCCATTTAAACCCCACATCAGGTGATGGTTGGCCATAAGGAGAAAATAAGAGAGAAAATAGAGAGGAAAGGAAGAAAAGAGAAAAACCAAAGGAAAACTAGAAAATTCAAAGGGGAATTCGCATTTTTCATCCATTTACATGTCTAACAGTAAGATTTTTCTACTTTAGCTTGATTTCTACCTTTCTTATGCCTTTGTTTCCATTTAGCATGCTTGAGGAGAGAGATCAAAAAGTGATACCAAGGGCTGGCCGAATTTCAAGGGAAAGGATTTTGAAATTTTTATGTTTTGATTCTTAGTTAAATTGGTAGTTTTAGTTAGTTAAATGTATATAGAAATCAAATAGGGCAAGAAAGCATGAAATTCTCACAATACCCACCCCTGGCCGAATATTCAGTGATGTAAAATGATGATTAACTGATTTTTATTCTAAGGGAAATAAAGAGAAAATGATGAAAAATGGTTAAATGTGATAGAAAAACAAAGTGGAAAATTAACCGAGTTAATGTCCCATTTTTGATCGAATTTTTCAAGGAGGAAAGTGAGCTTATTTTGGTGATTTTAGAGGGTTATTGGCTGATATTTAATGGTTAGAAATGTTGGAGAGAAAATGGGACAATTTAGAGCTAAAATGGAGCGCGTTAGCAATTTATCGGGTAAAGTGCCAAAAATAGGTTAATACCACGTTTAAGCTGTTTTAGGCTATTGCATTTCATACCATGCATTAGTATAGGATTTAAGTCAATTATATAGTGATTTAGCATCAATGTGCTGAATTGTGTAATTTTTGCAATGTGTCAAGGAGGAAAGCCTTCTGGTCAAGGCAAGGAAGTCATACCCGACGAACAGTGATCGGGGCACCTTGAAAGCATTTAATTTGTACAAACTGTGAGTAAACCTATTATTATTGTAAATTATTTAGATTTTATTTTTAAATACTCTTTATGTATTTTATGAAACGAAAATGAGATTAAAATGGGACTTTTGATGTTTTAGAAATAAATGTGACAAATAAATATATTGTGTTGATTATCTGAAATAAGAAACTTTTGATCATGAAATTGAGTAATTGGAGGCTGCCAATTGTCTTGAAAAATATATTTTCCTATGAATGGCTTATGATATATGAGTATATGTGGTTATATTTTATAATTGCATTGAGAATTTATGTAAGCTGTCTTTTACTATGCAGGCTGGATAAATATATAAAAGTCATGTTATACTATCGAAATTTTGTTAAAATTGGTGGGTTTAGTCACTGCAGTGACCGGTTTCCGTGGATTACCTATTAGAGGGGTACGGTAAACCCGGTTGCATAGTTACTCCAGTGGTAGAGGCAAGGAGGGTAACTCCCGGGGTAGTGTTAGAGCTCACTTCACGTCGAACCCCTACGTGAATGTGTAACTCGGCCAACGCCAAGGAACGGCTTGTTTTCAAAACTAATATGTGTTTAACATGTAAATATCTTAACAATCTTGGTAAACTCGGTTAGATGCCTCGGCCAAGGTATACCCGAGGACTAGTTTTTGGCTTAAGCCCTGTTTCTAATAAAAGTCATAAGCCTTAACAACTGTTTTGGTAAATTATAAATATTTTATGCTTTAAGAAATAAATTGAAAACCTTATGAAATGGTTTGTGATTTGTTGTTTAAACTTGCCTCCATTTTACTCGCCTTTAGATATTTATAATAATGTCTGTTTACTCATTGGGCCACTTGTCATTGTAATTAGTATTGTACATTATAACTTTGTAAATTATTGTATGTATGAATTTATTTTACTTCCACGTTACAAAAGATTACTTACACGTGTTTCTATAAATATTATTTTATATAAAAATGTAATATTTTAATCAATATTTTGAATAGTAATATTTATCTATAAATCCTTTAAAAAAAATAAAATAAATAAAATAATTTTTGTCTTTTGATTTACTTAAGCCGAAAATGATTGGTAATTGTGTAAAATGGAATGTTTAACAACGATTGCTCACAAGAAAGGCAAGAAATTGATACGTGAGCCTTGTAGGGTTTCGATTGGTATTTCGGGTAATGAGTGTCAATCGGGACGTCGCGACTGTTGTCATGGGCCCGAAGGAGGTTCTGGGTCGTGACATTTTGGGTCCTACTCTAAGGTTTTTAGTTGGTAGATTTTTCTGGGTGCTTTGTTTTTTTTTCTTTCTTCGTTTTTTTTTTTTTGCTAATTCAGTTCCCCCCTAAGGCCTCTTTGGTTTCATCGGGCTTTCCCTTTTATGCGTGGGTTTCAAAGTCTTTAGAGTTTGAGTGTCCAAAATTTTGGACAATCAGAAGCCTTAAAGTCAAAACAAATCCACCCAAAATGATCACCCAAATCTTGGTTGCCCAGGGAGCATTGAATGCTCTGTATTTTGTTGATAATGGATGCCAAGCGTGCTTCAGCCTTTTTTTTTTTACTTTTTTAATTTATTATTTATTATTTATTATTTATTATTATTATTTTTATATTATTAAAAAAAAGGTGTCTACAAACGTATCAAGCAACTTCTGCAACTTAACGCTCTGCTACCCGTTCCAGTATCTCGCATGAATTCCATCCGCAACAACCTCGTACGATCGTGTGAACACATCGGGCATTTGACCAAACTTCAGTCCGGTGATAAGGCAAAACTCCTGCTTTGATATGCTCACCTTGCTTTTGCCAATGGCAAACCATAGCTCATGGTCCATTGAATCTGTCTCAGTGATTCGACGAATCATGATGTTATGCAGTAGACCAGAGCAAAAGTAGCCTTGTGTATATACGTCTAGCAACTTTCCAAAGCACGTACGCTTCACTGCATCGTACTCCCTTTTCTCTTGGAGAGTCTTGTTGATGTAATGCAGTTGTGACCACTTACATGGGTGTTAATAGAGACATTAAACGCCCACTTCTCCTTTGGCACTGTAATACCCCGTACTTTGATATGGTGGCTAATAAAGATTATCGGATGCCAATTTAGGTTAATTATAATGTTTAAAAGTGATGAAAGATGAAAGGAATAGTTTGGGATAAAATATTTCACATGCAAGGAAATAATAATATTTTTATCAGAGAAGAAATTACGAGATAAAAAGTGATTTGGAAGTCAATTGAGGCATAATAAGGTATTTTGGGTACCAAGGGGACAAAAGGAGACAAGAGAAAATTTTGGAATAAAAGGATATTTTTATTAATAAAATAATATAAAAATATTAATATTTTATTCAGTGTCGAAATTTTCCATGAAAGAGGAGTATATGGTCAATCTAAGTGGGGGAGAAGAAGAATGAGAAAAATTTCGGAGAAAAATGATGTTAATGGGGTTGAGTATCTTTATTAAGTAAAGATAGCGCGAGTAAATAAATATTTTAAATATTATGGGGATACTACGTTGGAGTACAAACTTTATACTTTATTTGTACATGTGTAGAAGAAGATAATAGAAGGAAATTGGAGTTAAATGAGTGTTGGGAGGACTAAATTAAAAAGGGAAGAAACTTGGAGGGTAGAATGGTAATTTTACACAACGTTTGGTCAAAGCTTCCAAAGGAAGCTTTGACTCTCATCTTTATCAGCCAAAAACCGTCCTTATCTCCTCTAGCAAGATATTTTCTTCTCCTTCTTGAACCTTCCAATGCCATTTTCATGTCAAGTTCATGAAAATCAAATTTTTTTCATGTGATTTTCCTTGTTTCTTCTCATTTCCTTTCTTTTCTTAATTCTTTCTTCTCCAAACTTCTTGGGCACTAAACCTGAAGCTTTTAACCCCAATTTCCAGCACATCTAAACCCTAGGAGAAGAAGAAAGAAAAAGAGAGAAAGGAAGAAAAAGCTTGGTTTTGGTGATTAAAGCAAGGAAAGGTAAGGATTCTTGTTTTTGGCTTGAGTAGTCTTTGAAAATGAGTTAGTGACTTAGAGAAATGTCTTGTGGCAGAAAAGATTGGCTTGATTGGAGAAAAATTGGTAACATGTAAGCCAATAAACCTATGGGTACATGAAGGACTCAAAGTGGAAAAGGAAAACGGTAAGCTTAACACTATGTTTTAAAGCCTATGGTTAGTTGAATATTGTGAGGAATTATGGTTGTTGAAAGGATCTATTTGCCTAAGCTAGTTGAAAATTATTAAGATTGTATGGCATGTTGTTTGAAAGAAATGAAAAAGGAATATTGTGGATGGAGGATTGAGAAACAAAGTATTGAAAGTTAGATAGATAATGATGCA
This sequence comes from Theobroma cacao, assembly GCF_053813885.1. NCBI lineage: Eukaryota > Viridiplantae > Streptophyta > Magnoliopsida > Malvales > Malvaceae > Theobroma > Theobroma cacao. The sequence continues at coordinate 23,994,258 of NC_142643.1, forward strand.
TGTAAACTAGGAAATAATCGAGTGAAAGTGAGAATGATTGTTGTTGCCATATATGTGGATTATGTGTGGAAATATAAGATGGATTTGGACGGAAATTATTTAGAAAGGTTGAAGTAGGCACGTGACATCATAAATAAGTTGCCAGAGATATAAAATAAGGAATTACGTGAGCAACTGATATAAGTAATTTCAGTAAAAATGTATTAAGATGTGAGTTAATTGAAGATGGTTTCATGATAAGGTGAAAAATATAAATTTAAGTAAGGATTAATTGATTGAAGTGCTGCCCGTATACATATGTAATTAAATATATTGAGTTGGTATTATTGTTAGGAAGTGCAAAGGCAAGGTTAGAGTACTGTGGTGGCGTGCCAGAGTAAATAACGAGCAACCGACCGGTGAAAATAGTTAGAGACACCTCTGAACAAATAGCGACTTAATATCTCGTTGTTACAAGGTGAGTGAACTTGCATTTCAAAATTGCTTTGGGAAATATAATTGTATTTAGATGAAACATTTGAATGATTTTATCCAACTTTTCTTTAAAAATGTGTGCCGGGGAACAAGCCCTTGATAAAATGTTTTGATGTTGTGAAAATGTGAAATGTACGAAAAGATTAATCCATGTGCTCCTATATTATGTTGGTATGTATATATATGAATATATGTTGTGCATTGATGAATAATATTGTGTGATGATGATTGTCACGACCCAAATTCTGGGCCATGACCAACTTATGGGCCCAATGGACGTAGTCCACTAAGCCCAAGCAAGCCTATTAATCTGACGAGTTCATCATAAACTACTAAGTCACATTTCATAACTTAAAATCAAAGTAATATTAAACATTGCCACCTCATACTGGCATACTTATTTAAAATATACATACATTGTCTACAACATGTATTCTAATAATTTACATTCAGTTTGTCTATACATATCAAAAGGAGACTCGATGTCCAGCGGACAAACTCGACGAATGTACAGCTACTGAATGTCGAGACACCTACCAATAGTTGAGTCTACAAGGGCACCTCGACCTAGTTACCAACAGTCTCGTGATCTGAAAACATGAAGTTGAAAATGGTGAGTATAAACCCAGTGAGTGAACAAGAAAGGGAACAAGCATACCATAAGGAATGTTTAACGAAATCATGATGCATTCTTTTTCAAAACAATGCAATTTGTTTTTGTTCTTATTAAAACCCCTCATGTAATCCCCACATGAGTAAATCACTTTATGAAAGGGTCCATGTTCAACAAAAGCTTTGGAGAGTGAAAACTTTAATAGCATTCATGCGAATCAGGTCAAATAAACGACGGGTCCTCACTGCAGCAGAAAGGCATTCTCGCTACAGCGTAGCTGTAGTGAGAATGCCTTTCTGCTGCAGTGACACTTGATTTAAATTATCAATTAATCGATGGTTTCTTGACTGGCCGAGGGTTTCTCACCAAACCTCCTCATATTAAGCTTAATTCATTTATTCCTTAATTTTGGAAATCCATGCTCAATATGGTAGCAAAGAATTGGAAAATAGGGCAACAATTGATCAAAATGTGAGACAAAATAGAAAGTTTTTCGCTGCAGCGAGAATGAATCTCGTTGTAGCGAAATTTCTGCCCTAAGACAGAAACTCTCTCGCTATAGCGAGTTTCCGGCCAGCCACCCTCTAAAAACTCGAGAGTTTCTCGTTGCAGCGAAAATGAATCTCGCTGAGCGAGAAACAGAGCACCAAGAAAAAGGTTTCCCTTCACTCAATAAAAGGTCATCCTACTAAACCAACAAAATCAACATAAAACACATGAAAATTCCCAAAGTGCAATGTATCAAATTTCACATATATGTCAATCATATATCATATTCATGAACTTTCATTTCATAAGTATAGATATGCATAATTACATAGATAAACATCAATATCATCATAATCACACTTAGCTGATTTACATTCCCCCATATCGTGCACATAGCTGGCTCCATCGTGTGCATCCCCCCACATTGTGCACAATCAGTGCCATCGTGTACATCCTCCCACATCGTGCACACGGGCACTATCATCATCCATCTCTCACACCACCATCATCACCGGCTTGTGCATCCCCCACATCGTGCACACACACAGTTACAGTCATCATACACAATATCAATCATCATGCACAACACACATATATATTTATCATCATAATGCAATAGTGCATGAATCCATAGCAATCACATATCACAACATAAAACCATTTAACAAAAGCTTGTTCCCAAGGCACTTGTTTTTATGAAAAACTTGTTAATTCATTCAAATGTGTGGCAAATATATTATATTTTTCAAAACAAGTTTGAAGGCAATTCACTCACCGGTATATTGTTGAGCTTTTAGTTGACTCTAATTCCCCTAATGATCTAATTGGGGTGATGGGGCTTTGTTAGAACCTACCATCAAATTAACATTACCTTAGTGTCAATTCATACTTATAAACCCTAAAAGCTATCCTTTAGCAAGCTTTCAATTACTACTTTAAATGGCTATTTATGTTCACTATCTTAATCACTATAAAATGAATGAACATCCTCAACAATAAAATAGCTCATAATCCCAATTACTAGCTATTATCCACAGCTAAAAACCAAGCTTAGTTCATCACTCACTCTAGGGTTTCTTTGTAGTTGAATTCTCTTCCAATAGCTTCCAAACAAATGGGGTAATTCTCTTTTTCTCTCTCTAGAATGCCCAACTAGTGAGAGAAAGTATGGAATTAAGATTTATCAAGGGTTTTGAAATGAGAGAGTGAAAGAATACAAGGATTCTAGTAAAAAAGGCACCAAGGTATGAAAATTGAAGCTAGAGAGAGAAAATTATGCAAGCTCCATATCAAGCTTCCATGGAGGTTGGAAGCAACGTGAGATGGGAAGAGAAGAAGAAAAAGAAGCTGCTAGAAATTCAAGAAGCTACTAGAAGAAAGAGATATTTATAGCCCAAGCTTATCCACTCCAATTAAATTACCAAAATGCCCCTCCACATTATTAGCTTATTCTCCTCTAATCTTTTATGCAATCTTTTTGTTCTTTTGACACTGGGACAAGGTCCATAATGGTCTAAATATACTCAGGTTCACAAAACTTAAAATTCTAACCCGAGGTGAAAAATGACCATTTTGCCCCTACCGTGAAATTCATCAAAATTTTTTGTTTCCTTGTCATTTTACCCTTAATTTCATCATTCATTTATGCCTCAGGCCTACTTAGGCCATAATATTGTTTAAAATCTTACTTTTATGGGCTTACTAAGAAAATGACGAAATTACCCCTGATCAGGGATATCGCGTATATTACTAACTATGAGTCTATAAAAGTCAAGGTCTCACAATGATGACCCGACTATGTGTGAGTAGAGAGTGCGTATAAGCCGATGATGACCCAGCTATGTGTGAGTAGGGAGTGCACATGAGCTGATGATGATGACTTGGCTATGTGAGAGTAGGGAGTGTGCATAAGTCGATGATGACTCAGCTATGTGCGAGTACGGAGTGCACATGAGCTGATGATGATGACCGGGCTATGTGTAAGTAGGGAGTGCACATGACGATGAATGAAGTGGGGGTGGTGTACGTGTTTATATATGTTTTTATAGGTATATGTGATAGAAAGTGTATGATTATAATATGTGATTAAAATGAATAACAAAAAACATTCTGTTTATATTGCCTTGCTTAGTTAATTGTTGAAAATTTCCTTTCTTTCCAATTTCATGCTGAATACGGTTCCTTCATCATTAAATGATTTTACAACCAAGGGTTTAATGGAGGGATTTTAATAAGAACTTGAACTAAATGGCATTGTTTTCAAATAAGTGCATCATGTTTCCTAAACCATTCCTTGTCATTGCTTGCTCCCTTCCTATGCTTACTCATTGAGTTTATACTCACGTTTTCAAAATTCATGTTTTAGGTTTCTTGAGTCAAAAGTGGTTGGATCCTAGGACTAGGTGTTCCTCCCTATCCATTGCTCGATAAGTTTACCATGACATTAAATGTTAGCAACCGTGTCCAGAGTCACTCCGTTGACGGTCAAGTTCTAATTACATGTATATTAATACTTGTTGAAAAATGCTAAGATTCATTTGTCAAACTACATGTGTATTATGGCTGATGATGCCATTTTGAATGCATAGTTGGGTTTATGAATTGTTTTCAAAGGAACTATATTTGAACGCTGTAGATTTTGAATTTTAAATGAGTATGGATTAATGTATAAGATTCTATAAAGAGGCTTGCTTGGGCTTAGTGGGCTGAGCCCATTAGGCCCTTGTGCCGGTCATGGCCTGAAAATTGGGTTGCGATAGGCACAATATGCAAACTGTCAAGATCCCCATACTTCTAGACTGCATCTGCAAAACATGGCACACATGCACGAGTAAGTTGACCCATAATGTGCAACAAAGTATACTAAAGAAAGAAATAAATGTTGTTACATGCCACGCATATCAAGTAAAATGTTGGTACACGCCATGCATATCAAGTAAAATGTTGGTACACGTCATGCATATCAAGTAAAATGTTGGTACACGCCATGCATATCAAGTCAAATGTTGTTACACGCCATGCATATCAAGTCAAATGTTTTTACACGCCATGCATATCAAGTCAAATGTTAGTACACACCAACGCTGACATGCCAATCACTATAATTACTGTCTCCTTACATGAACTGGCCTAAAATACATATGGCGTGTGACACGTCAATCAGTGTAATTACTGACTCGTTACACCAACTGCTCTAAAGTATCCAATGTCGTAACACGCTAAAAACCCCAAAAAGCAGTTAACCAACTACACACCATATCAAATGTTGTAGTTCGTGTTACACGATATGCAGATGCGGACCTCTTTCAAAACTTTGGTACGACCATGAAACTGGGAAGAAAATAGTTTAAACATAACAATTGCAAAAAACATGACCATATCAAACACCCCAAGCAAAAAATTAACGAACAGAAGAAAGTTTTAATTTCAGACTGACTGAACTCTTCACTAATAACCGACATTATTGCTGTGGTGTCATTAAGCTTGCAAAGAATGAAGTCGAACACTCTGGTACCTTTGGGAATGAGGAATGAATCAAACTCTCTGAGTTCCTTCACACAGACATTTGTGAATTCTGAAAAATATTTAATTAAAATGAAATGGCCTTATAATATTCATTTATTCATTTCATTCATTCAGTGGAAGTCCAACTAGTTTCCTTGTTATTTGCTCGCTTCCTTTTTTTTTCATATTTCGAACCATGTCATGTCACATGTTCAAGCCATGCCGTGTCACACACTCTAAACCTTGTCGTGTCACAAATTCCCTCCATGGCATGTCATAACATGTCACAAATTCCCTCCATGGCATGTCACAAACTCTAAACCTTGCCGTGTCACAGATTCCCTCCATGGCATGTCACAAACTCTGAACCCTACCATGTTACAGATTCCTTTCATGGCGTGTCACAAAATCTAAACCTTGCCGTGTCACAGATTCCCTCCATGGCGTGTCACAAAATCTGAACCCTGCCGTGTCACAGATTCCTTCCATGGCATGTCACAAATTTTGAACCTTGTCGTGTCACATGCTCGCCCTGCCTTGTCACATATTCCCTCCATGGCATGTCACAAACTCTAAACCCTGCCATGCCACAGCCGTGTCAAACATTCCTAACATGCCGTTTCACAAACTTTAAACCCTGCCATGCCACAGCCGTGTCACATACATTTCATGCTTTGTATTCACATCTTTCTCCTTTTGCTTCACCACTGTATCAGGGATTTTTGGTTTCACATCATTCTCGAAACTTTCGATTCATCACGATCGGTTCCTTGTTCGGTTTAAATCGTTCTTTTAGTATTATCTGAATGCCATATCCAAAATATCTGAAAAAACATTTCATGCAATATTATTTGTTTTGCACAAGCTTTGTGAAAAAAAAATGGATGTTTTGCACAAAACTAGATGTTCGCAAATTCTTTGCATATTTATTTTTCCATTTTCAGCGTGTTTGAGAGTGGGCATCAACGAAGATGTCTCATTAAGGGCATTTTTGTCTCAAAATCTATTCTCTTGGTTAAAAACAGTTAAAACTATCTGGAGGTTTATTTCCAAAAATACTTTAGTTTTAAGGGCTAAAAAAAAAAATTTTACCTTAATATATCAGTTGTCAAACATCGAAATGTGTGACCAAAAAGGGCGTTAAATATAATAATATATCAAGTTACAAATACAGCAACATGAGACGGGGAGGTTAGAGTCCAAAGTGTTTTAACATGAAGGAACGATTATAAACAAGAGCTGAAAAAGGTCTAGCTATAGGACAACTCTCAGCAGCTCAAGGCCTCCAAGGAGCAGCGGGTGGCGGACTCTTAGGATAGAGAGGTGGAACTGCTGAAAAGATGGTATTCTTGTCAATGCCATGGCCACCACTGCGGGTCAGAGATGCAAGTGCAGCTATCAATCCGGCGTTTCCAGCCAGTGTTGGCTCAGTGTAGTTAGAATTGGTTCGAACATCTCTGAAATGGTCGAACCGATCAGGGCCTCCGACCATGGCTCCTGTAATGTTGTTAGGATTGGGATTTTGGCTATCACGCCACTTCCATCCGCCCGTGCACGAGTATTTTATGTTGTTATGGGGTATTGATGCGCCACGGTGATGCACATGTCTAGGGAACTTTTTATCGTATCCCACCACATAGCTCATATTCATGGGGTTTTTGCCCAAGATGTAGTCCACCTACGGGAAGAAAAAGACAATGTAATTAAAGTTGCATGCTCGGAAAAACAATATAAATTAAGCTCTCATATTGGTCTCTAGACAAACTTTAGGAAGTTACGACTGCTGTCCTTGTGCTGCAGATGGTAAACTAATCAATCAACTGTGCTAGCAGAATCTTGCATGATGATCTAAGAAATCCTTACAAAGTTTTTATCTGATCATGATTCGATCAAATGTTGTCGAGCTGATATATATGTACGATACTTTACTTTAGGAGATAAAGAGATAGTACTATATTTTTTGAGACAAAAAGATACGAATAGTAATCAAGCTTAACGGACAACAACAATTGGCAGTCGACGCAATGCGCTTCACTTTCGTCATGACCAAAACACAATTTTACACATGCAATTTCTATTTCCCCGTGGTTGAAAAAAGCACATTTCCTTGAAGCTATTATTGAATGTTGAGCATGTATACCACATGGGAAGAGCTAGTCGTTACCTGGGAGGTTGCAAAATTCCGAAGATATTCTGATGAGAAAAATCTAGAATTGCAATTCCACCCTGGCACACCAGTGGCATTCAAATAATCAGCAAAGAGATTCGCTAAGAAGGCAGCATTAGCCACATACTGAAGAGGATTGGGCTTTCCAAGGTTCAGTTGGATCATTCCTCCTGCAAGGTGGCCAAAGAGAAACCTTGATGATCCATAAAATACTACTATAATTTGTGGCTGAAAGAATTGGTGGTTTATGAAGGGCACAAGTTAAAATATACCTTGAGTCCAGTTAAAGTAATGGAATTCTTTAAGATAAGAACACATGGTAAGAGCTGTTACGTTGTGATACATGTGTAACATGTCCTCGTAAGGGTAGCCTGGGCTCAAAAATATCCTGTACCTTGTTAACAACAACATGGCTGCCGGTAGTTTGTTATCCCAGCTGAGTGCCCTGTTTGTTGGAATATCGTAAAGTGCCTTGGAGTTCTTAGACAAGCCTGGGTTTGTTGCCAATGAAATGTAGCTAACATTTCCTGTGGCATAGTACAACCAGGCGGCACCCCACATGTACTCATCGTAGTAGCCACTAGAATTATAATAGGGTTGGATGTAAGGATTCCCGCGAGAATATGATCTTCGTTTGCTTCCATCCCTGGCAAAGGCAAACACAGTTTGAGCTCCTTTAATGAGCTTCCTGGAGTAGGCACCATTGTCACGGAATACTATAGAGGCGGCTGCTAGAGCGGCTGCCATTTCTCCGGCGAGGTCAGGCCCTGCGTATGCAGTTTGGACAGGCCGTTTATAGTCCATGTCTTCTGGTCTCATCCAGCAGTAATGGTCATCTGGTGTTGCAATTGAACCATTCAGAGATCCACCAACCTAGAACCGCAGGAATTATATATGGATCATTAATTAGTTAAGTAAACAAAAAACTTGCATACCTACTAGCTACTACCCACTGCAAGCTGCAAGGGGGCTACAGAAAAAATCTCTACCTGACAGTATATTTTATCGATTTTGGTGGCCGAGGAATTGAAGGTTAAGAGCAAATAATCAGTACCCCACTTGATGAGGTCTCGGATGTGATCGTATTCACCGATGGACTGGTATTTGTGGCTATATTCAATGAGGCTCCAGCTGAGCATTGTCATGGAAAATGCCATGGGAAAATGGAACTTGGTGTTGTCTCCTGCATCATAGTACCCTCCAACCAGCCAGCCCTTGAGGTCCATTTCTTCTTTGCCATCATTCAGCCCTGAATTCCCTCTCCAGGAAATGCCATTGTTCTTAGGCAAATTACCAGCTGCATGCACGGAATTAATTATTACAATATCCGTTAACATTATCTTCTTTCACATTCTACAGCAGACAAAAGTTACCATGGGAGCCAACTAACTAAAATGCATATACAATTATCTGTTTCTGATAGGAAAAAGTAATGTATAAACAAAATATTTAAAGAAAAAGCATTACAGGTCTTCATTTTCTTTCTTCGTAGATGGGAATTTAATATCATGATTTTAACATATGTTATAACAAAACTTTCTACCTAAGTCGTCTATCTTTAGATATGGGAGAGAGACCCATTTATGCAGGGACCAATCCAAAAAATTTGTTCAACTGAGATATATTGCTTAGTTAAGAATAATTACACAATTTTTCAAAAATACAAAAATAGCTTAAACAAATTTTATCATATCATAAACATCTAACTATCCATTTATGTTATATGTTTTTTTAAATATTTTGATGAAATATGAAACTTTTAAATGATATACAAAAGAGTGAGTTATTAAGCCTAGAATCAAGTTATATATTAAATTTTTTCTTAGTTTTACAAGGAAATGGAAAAAAGTTACTTCATTAGATACAAAAAATAATAAAAATGAAAAATTAGAATTTTTGAATTTCATGAAAAACATATCAAGTAAAATTAAACATTATAATCATATTCACCTTTATATAATAATCCTATATTTTAGAGTTATTCTAGTACGAGTAAAAAATTAAAAAACCTCTAATAGCTTCAACTTTTTAAGTTCAATATTTCTTGACATCAATTATATCTTCATTAAATATACTTTTAATACGAAGCAAGGTAACCATTTTCCAATTTAATGTGGGCAAGTAGGCGAAATTAGGATTTTTACCAAATTTTAAACTAATTTCATTGTATATTAGAGACCTTTTATGCTACATCCATACATGTTATAGATAGAAAATGTAAAAAAAATAAAATTAAATAACGTGTGCAATCTAGAATAAAAGACGTGGATAGTAAATTTATTTAATAAATCAGATAGTAAATTTATTAATTTATGAATACCTCATTAATTATTCAGGGATGAGATATTAAAATTAAAATAATAAATTACTATTATTATATCAAGTGCAGAAACAATATTAATACCAAAAATATTTTTCATATATCACCTAATGAAGATACAATCTTGGCAATAATATTTTTCCCGATTATTATCTACATTTTCGATAATATACATGATTTAACACTACATATGCGACAAAAAATTATTAAATAAAATTAAAATTAAAATCTATTAATTTATAAGTGAGTTTAATATAGTATTATCAAATCCTGGATAAGATATTATATTAATAAATAATACTTTTACTTTAAAAATAAATATAAAAATACATTTTAATATTTTAGTAATATAATTAATTTAAATAAAAAAATTAGATCGAGTCGAGTTGACACTCCAAAATTTAAAATTTTAAAAATGTTAATTGATGCAAGTCGACACGTGAACATTTCTACATAAAATAAAATAAAATAAAATAAAATAAAATAAAATAATCAAATAAGAATATTTGAGAAGCTAATGTTAATTATTAATTAATAAACGCCAACTAGTTGGCATGATTGTGTGAAAATAAGTAAGGAGTAGGACAGGCGCACAAAACAGATATGTAACTGGAGCCGGCAACTTCAGATAGTTTTAGTTCAATAATAATTAATTTATGACAGGAAAACATGTTCAAAATAGATGGACCCACACGGAGTTTAACTGGCTATAATCAGAACCCAAGCGCCAGCCACGTTCATGTCAAAATCAACCAAACTCCACCAACACGACAATCTCACAATGTCAAATCATGTAGGCCACCACATTCATGAAATTTTATGATATAATCAGACATAATATTTAAAAAAATTTTAATTATTAAATAATTTTAAATAAATTATTATTTTTTATTATGCTGTATTAAAAGTTTATTTTTTTATTTTAAATTAAATAAATTTTTATAATTAATAATTGACTGTTTTTTTTTAAACATCATTTGTTATTTTAGATTATATGAGATTTACGTGATATATTGATATTATTAATTATTTATTATAATAAATAATAATATGACATAATAAAATAACATGACATTTTAACCTTTCAAGTAATTATTATATCAACATCGTATAAAATAAAAATGACTGATAATGTTTTGACCGACCACAATCAATTCATCATTACTTATTTGATTTAAAATAAAATTATAAAAATTTAATTTAATAAATAAAAATTTATTAAATTTTCTTAAATAATTTAAAAATTTTTAAAACAATACGGCACCTTATCCCATCTTACAAAATATTGTTTTCATTTCGATTCATTTGGTTTCAATTAAAAGAGCGTCTATAGCGCTATAACTTGACAAAATTAGCTTTTCCGATAATTAAATCACACAAAAATGAGAGACCATATAAGGGGAAAAAAAAAAAAACTATGGTTTGACGTTGAAGCATGTGATATTGACATATAGGAACAGAAACTTACATTTCTGAGCGTTGAAGAAGAGAAGGGCCTTGCGAAGGGCAACAGTGTAATTATCGGGAGGGGGAGGGCGACGCGTGTGCTTGGGCAGTGACTTGGCGATGATGATGGGAACGGCGATCACAATAAATGCAGAAAGGATTGAGATGAGGGTCCATTTGAAGGCCTTGCGGCTGCAAACGATGCAACCCAAGTCCACGTACTTATCCTTCTTCTTGGTTTGTGGCGGCCCCAACAGCCAGCCCTGCTGGGTCTCATCCAGGCTCCTATCCTGCTGCTGGGACTGCAGGGCTGCCCTGTCCCACTCCGTGTTCCAGCTCTTCTCCTCCTCTCCATGGTTCACATCAAAGGAACCACCCCAGTGATTCCTCGCGTGCATATTTCTCTCTTTTCTCCACAAATCAATGTAAGGGAAGAGAGAGAGAGAGAGAGAGGTATGATGAACAGTTCAAGGGGCAGCACACAACTTATAATGGAACAGGATTTTCGAAGGGAGAAAACTAAGAAAGGAGCGAGGATTCCCGCAATACTCGTATTGTGCCTGGGTGTCATATACAAATTCTAGAGTTGACAAAGCAGAAAGTGATCCTCTCTTGATAAAGATGTTTTCCCTAACTAACTTGTTTCTTTATTTTAGATTCATTGCCTTTGATGGTTTATAGTCTATACTACAAGAATGCAACCTAGCTGCGGTAATGGCCAAGGAAAACCTGCCCCTTTTATGCTTCCAATGAAATTAAAAAATAATCATGTGAACACATGGGCTTGGCTTGATTTTGTTGGAATTTAGAAAAGTGGTAATAAGATTAATTTTGTGTAACCTTCAGCCCAGCTGTATTCCTCCCGGCTCCACAATGACCGCTCTCCATGGTTGATTTTCTACATCTACCACACACAGATTCAGGTGCTGCTTGGATTTAATTTGTTCTTCAAACTTTGGAAAATAGCCAGCTCATGAATGCACAATTTTCAAACACAAAATTTATAGTATAAAGAGGGCATAATATTTTTAAAAAAATTTAAATTAATCTTTATTCTTCTAATACGTTTAATTAAGTTTTTATATTTTTTTATTTTGAGTCAAATAAATCATTATTGTTAACAATTGATTAACTATCATTAATAAAAACCTCACTTTTCACTTTTTTATACCTATGTTATATTGAGACGAGAACATAAATATCATATAATTATGTCATCATGTCATATCAACCTTTTATGTCACTATCTATTGTGACATGTCAACATATTATATCAACACCATGCGATATAAAATGATGTCACATTTTGACTGAGCATAGTTGATGAACTGTTAGCCGCATTTAGTTTAAAATAAAAGTATAATGATTTGACTGAATGTAACAAGAGAATAATAAATATTTGAATTTTTTAAAATAAGTTAGTGATTTTTGTGGGTATTATACCCATAAAGAATTTATTTTATATATGTTGAAAATGAACTATTAAATTAAATTTTGGTTTCTTTCAACAGATATATGATCTTATAAGATTTTATAAGAGTTAAAATTATATGAAATTGTTGAGATACAATTTCAACATTTAAAAAACTTGTTAATTAAATTACCTATTTTGTTAAGAAGTAAAATTAATCGAGCAACTAATTATTTATAAATTGCAAATTTAAATGTTGAGATATACCTTCAACTATGAGATTTGATTAAAATAATATTAAGTTAAATACAATTTCTTTTATTAATAAAATGAGAAGATATCTCGATAAAAGTAAAGTGTTAATATTTGTCCTTGCTTAGATTATTCAATCAAGGAGAAGTGAAATAAGTCGTGATAGGTTCAGCATAACTTAAATCAAGGAAGGAAGCTTTCGGGATATAGACGCTACAAGAAATTTGATAATTAACGACAAATATTTTATGTAATACGGCAAGGTGTTGAAAATTATTATGTAGCAAAAAAGTATTTACAACAACTTTAGCAAATATTTTTTTGCTGTGAAAAGTAGTGTGCAACTTTTTTTTTTTAGCTGCAAAAAGATTTTATTTTAGAACTTCCCAACCTTAAATTTAAGGCAAGTCTTTTGCAAAAGATTAAAGAAAGTTTTGATTAAGAAAATTTTGCTCTAAAATTTCATCAAATAAAAAAGGGAGAAATTATTAACTTTAAATTAATTTTCATTTTGAAATGACAAAACCAAATGATCAAAATTGTTCTAATAAGTTTTATTTTGAATTCGTCAAAATGAATAATCCCTTATAAGCTTAAAAAAAAACTCAAAATCTTAAAATACTCAATGAAAATCAAATTCTGTGTTCATCAAAAACATGTTTCTTGAATGAACAAGGTTCAAATTAAGAAAACATTTTCATAAAAGCTATAAGGATCAATCCCTTTGAGACAGAAACTAAAAAATCCCTTGTTGCTTGCTAGGGATCGATCCCATCCTTTGAAGGATCAATTACCCATCACAAAATTCAAATTTTTATGCAGCAAATAAACATATGTAGACCATTTATGAAGAAGAACAAGAGAAGAAACATAAACAAATTGAGGGCAAGCATTTTTCTCATTCTTCCAAGTTTTTCAAAGCCTTCAAATGATCGTAAATCCATTTGAGATATCATTCCTACTCTTTGTAATCATCTTTGATATGGTCTCTTTGAAAATTTGTACGCAATATCTACCTATTAGAGGTTTCTTTATATATTTTCTCAAACACTCAAATCTTTGAGAGGAAGGAAAATTATACCTTAGTTTTTAAAAGAGAAAATTGTGAGAAATAACCTTTTTCATAAGCCCAATGCAAAAATATCATTTTTTATAATTTTAACTATTTTTGGTCAATTTTTGATATGACTTGACAATAATACCCTTTAAACAATTTCAAACAAATTAAAATGGTTTCAGTTTTCTCTCTCCCACCATCCAAATAAAAATTTCAAAATTAAATCTTGATTTCTCTCTCTACTCAAATATGTCTATCTCGCCATCCAATTCGTAGATATGACATCAAGTTCTTTCTTATTTTATTTTATTTTTTTGGATGGTGAATCTTGGGGTTCTTAAGGGAGATGAACAACGATTTTGCTCTTTGCATGCAGCGATTTTGCTCAAAGAGAAAGAACAACTAAAGCATGTTTGATGGGTTTTATGGTAGTTCACGGTTTTATTGTGTTTGAGATTGGGATGATTGTTAAGAATGTTTGCTAGGGATTTTGATTTTTTTTATGAGATTTTGAGTTGAAATTGTTTAGGGAATATTTTTTGAAAAAAAGAAAAAAAGAAATATAAAGAATAAAGAAAAAATGCAAAAAGTAGAAAAATTTAGAAAAATTCAAATAAATACAGAAAAATGAAAAATCCAAAAAAGAAAAAGGAAAAGAGGTAGAATTGGATAACACTATTACCTGATACTATTCTCGATTGATTAAACTCATCCACCTCGTCCTGATTTTCCACAACAAGTCCTTAATCCAGATAGATTTTTTTTATCAAAATAATAATCTATCTAAATCTATAACTTAGTGGGTATAAACACCTCAGAGAGCTTTTCAGGTTTTTGAGATTTTTGGGTGAGTTTCGGCTTTTCTTTGATGTAACGAAACTTAGGGCCTTTTTGGAAAAAACTTGTTCGATTAAAGGCAAAAGGAGGTTGAGGAAGAAGCCAATGTACTCTTTCGGGCTGAAATCCAACACCGGCGAGTGGCTGCGGACGTTAACTTCTTGAATATTAAAATCCGAACATCCCATAAAATATTAAAATTCGACGCTGGAATCTCTTGAAAGAAAGCAGTGATTTTCTTGAATGTTTTTAAGGTGCCGGCACTCTTTTAACTGTTGTCAAAAAGTGTTGGAAAAACTCAAGAAAAGTTTCTAACAAAAACTAATAAAAATAACTTGTAGTTTTCATCAAAGTATTGAAAAAACCTAGGAAAAGTTTACGCACAAAAGTAATAATGAAAAAATCTTATTTTTTGCCAAAGTGCTGGAAAAATTCAAGAAAAGTTTCCAACAAATAATAATAATAATAAAAATTCTTAGTTTTTGTCAAAGGGTTGGGAAAATTTAAGACAAGTTTCCAATATAAAAAATAAAAAATAAAAGATAAAATCAATTAAGGGAATTAAAATTAAATATGCAGTTAAACCTTATCTAAAGGTTAAAGATAAGATAACACAAGATTAATTGGTACCAGTCTTTGAATGGGTATCGTGGGTGCTAATACCTTCTCTGCACGTAATCGTTCTCCCAAATTTAAAATTGTTTTGTAGATCAAAACCTATAATTTTTAATGAAACTAAGTTAATATAAGACTTGATTTGAAAAGATAAATCCAATTAGGTGACCAATCACGTCTAAACAAAAAAAATTGGTGGTGACTCCTCTTGTCACGATCCGGTATTCCCTTCGAGCCCGTAATAATCGCCGCGATGTCTCGATAGACATTTATTACTCGGAATGTAAACCGAAACCTCGCAAGGCTCTGGCATCAATTTTATGTCTCCCCTGTGAGCAACAGTTACTAAATATCATGTTTTAAGGAAATATAAACTATTTTTAAATCAAAACAAACAAAAAGTAATTTCTACCACACAGGGGTATTTTGGTTAGTTTTACTCGAAAATTTTGAAACTTCGTGAAAATACAGCATACGATCGAAAAATATACATTTCTTATCTAAAATAATTTTAGTAATCTAAATCATCCATTTAAATAAAATTATAACTAATCAAACTAAATAAAAATATTAAATAAAATATTTCATTTTCTTATAAAACAATATTTATAGAATCCTGCATAAACAATTTTTGTAGTGTAAGAGTAAAATAAATTCATATATATAATAGCACACTAAACCAGGTATACAAAAATATTCTACAATGACATGTAGGCCCCCAAAATAACAAAAATAAATAGGATTGTAGACCTACGATTTCTAAGGGTGCAAAACCAAAAGCAAACCCTCGACAAAATCGACTATCTACAGACTGCTTTGAACCTGAAATGGGTGAAAAGAAGGGGGTGAGTTTTTATAAACCCAGTGAGTAAGCAAAGTTCATCTATAACATCTAAAGCTGAGTAAATAGAGATAGTTAAATCATCCCATCATAATATGATTCATAACATTTAAAACTCATTTCAATTCATATAAAATAATTACATTTCATTGAAATAATCAACAAGGCTTATGATTCTCTTAAAAACTTGGCTTGTGCCAAAACTCGTACTCGGTGACACCTTGGCCCGAACATCCAACTGAGTCCGCCAAGGCTGTTAAAATAACATATACTTATAAAACTTATTTTTACTTTTAAAATATAGCCATTCCTTGGCGTTGGCTGAGTTTCATCCTCACGTGGTGGTTCAGCATGAAGTGAACTTTAAACTTACCTTAGGAGATACCCTCCACGCCTCTCGAACTAAGGTAAAATATAACGGGGTTTACCGTGCCCCTCTAATAGGCTGGTTCACGGAAACTCGCCCACTGCAGTAAGCTAATCAAATAACCCACCAAATCAATAAAAATTTCGACAGCATGACATGGCTAATATAATATTACCCAGCCTGTCAAGGTAAAACAAAACAGTTTATATAATCTATAAACCACAAATCCAGCCATTCATGCCATCACATTGTCATAAGCCATCAATTCAAACCATATATATATATAGATAACATAAGTATATAGTCTCCACTTACTCAATTTCCAAAATCATCATTGAATTGTAAAACAATTTATAAATCTCATTCATTTAACCAACACTTATCTTATAAAACATAAAAATCTACGGTTTAAGTTCACTATTCTTTAAAATCATAAAAACGAATATAAACTACTTTAGATAGTTAAGGTGAACATTTGATTACTCATAATAGCGGGAGTTTGGAGTACTCATATTCTTGGTCCTCGGGTACAATATCTTTACCTTTATCAGAGGGCTCACCACCTATACATAATACACGACATGTAATTCAATATATTTGTACCAAACTGTTATAAAATTATTTCAGGCTCTATATGAATGCTTGAAATTGAATGAGAATTGTTCGAATAATCACTTAAAGACGATGTTCTACGTGAGTTCAATTATGATCGGACTGAATTTGTATTTGACTTAACTCGAACTATACACTGTTGAATTAACCAAAACATCCAATTCAACTTCAAATATATTCATTACACTTCCAATATTCAAAATACACCAAAGTACCTCAATGAGCTTGATTGTGCATTAATTCATCATAACTGAAATTCATTCTGATTTCGAACTATCGTGCTAATCAGTGTTAACATAGTCTAATAAATCCATCTACATCATTAGGAATCAAATCCATCATCAACATGTCATCTATAAAATTCGGCCAAAGAGGGTTGTTGAAGGGCATGTGATTTTCTTGCTTGTTTTTCATGCCAAACATCATCAAACAACTAAAAACACTAAGATATCATGAAATCTAGCAAAATTCATCATCAAAACCTCTCTCCCTATGTTCGGCTAGCAAGTGTTCCCTCATGAAAACTTGTGTTTCAACCATAGAAAATGAAAAAGAAAGCATGGGAAAGGTAGATTTTAAGCCAAAATTAAAAAATCTTACCTTTGATTGTTTTGTTCTTTGAAATTCAACAAATTTCTCTTGAATTTTCCTCTCTAGGGTTTGTTTCTATTCTTTTCTCTTTGTTCTTTGCTTTGGCCAGCCATGAAGAGTGAAATGGGAGAGTTTATGTTGAGTTTATAAAGGAAATTATAAAAATATTAAAACTTGACAAGTGTCACCATGTGATTGGTCCACGGTTAAAACTTAATAATTAAGCATTTTCTCACCACCACATGTAATCTCTTAATTATCCAAAGTATAAAATAATAATAGATAAAATTCATGGGCTTGACAAACGTTATGGTGGTGTAAAATTCTAAAAATTCCAATTACGTCCTAGTGGACACGTAAAATGACTGTTTTGCCCTTATGTTCGAAAAAATGTCAGAATTAAAATTTTTCATTTCTCAAATTCAAATCATTCTCCAATTAGTCAAACTTGGTCAAAAATTTCGTCCAACATTCCCATTTTACCCTCAAGTGGCAAAATGACCATTTTGCCCTTACGTTATGAAAATTCCTAATTTGACTCCAAATTAATCTTCGAACTCCGAATCACCATATTAAAACATTCTAAGGTTCAATAACTCTCAAATACATCCTAAAATCTCTATTCAAACTAATTCGAGTTTTAATCGACTTAATTGTACCACTAGGTACGATACCGACTTTTTAATGATTTTTTGAGGCATCCAAGTATGCAGACATGCTATCAAGTACATGAATGACATGACAAGTATATTATAGAGCTGGGCTTGACACCTCTTTTGTGTCAAACATTTGAGTTTTTAGCCTCACATGTTATGACACTTGTAGAAATTAATATAAGTGAAAATCTCAATTACATTAGTTAAAGTGTCTCTCCTAAACTCTCTCTAACTTAACCCTTAAGGGTGCATTTGGTGAATACAATAATGAACAGGATAATATTAAATAAAACAAGGAAGTGGATTGGATTAATTAGTATTATCCTAACTTAAGTTTGGTGTGTGTAAGGATTGCAAGTAACAGGATGATTTTCATACTATACGATATTTGGTGTGTGCAAAATGAAGTATAGGATATAAATATATTTTTTTCTATGATCAAAATTACCTTTTTTTCCTTAAAGTCAATATAATTTAAATTTATAATTTTATAATTATAAATATAATTTAAGATTTTTGAAAAAATATAACTTAAATTAATATAATAACTTTTTCATAAAGATAAAAATAATATTATGCAAATGATATTTTCTCTACATTTTTTATGTATTTCTTTTTCTTTTCTTTTCCCTCTAGGTGGAGACTAGGTGTAAAGCTCGACCTTATAAAATGCTTGATAGGACATACATGTGATGGATAGCATGTTTGCATGCTAAGAGAGTCCCGAAAAATTTACAAAAGTCGGTATTGTACCTAGAGGTACAACAGAGTTGATTTAAGCCTTTAACTAGATCAAATAGAGATTATAGGGTGAAATTGAAAATTTTATAGTCCAGGAATGATTTAAAATGGTGATTTGGAGTTTGAGGATTAATTCAGAGTCAAATAGAAAATTTCACTATCTAGGGATAAAATGGTAATTTTGCCACTCGAGGATAAAATGGTAAATTTTTTTGAAAGATTTTGATGACATTTGACTTATTGGAGTATGATTTGAGGTTGAGAGGTGAAAAATTTTAATCTCGGTATTTTTCGGAGCATAGGGGTAAAATGGTAATTTTGCCACCCCAAGGGCAAAATTGTAATTTTACACACCCAACACTTGTCCAACAAATGGATTTTACCCAATATTATCATGGATAATTGAAGGAATTTATATGGTGGAGAGAGAAAGCTTAATAGTTAGGAAATGACACATGGACCATTAATAAGGTGACATGTGTCAAGTTTATAACCATTTATTTTTTTTACTTTAAATTTAGCACAAAATCAGCCCATTTTCTTCATATGGCCAGCCAAAGGAAAACAAAAGGAAGAACAAAGGAAGAAAAGAAGAACAAGTACCCTAGGTGGGAAAATTCAAGGGAAAATTGGTGGATTTCAAGTAATCAAGCAATCGAAGGTAAAATTTTTTGATTTTGACTTGTAATCTACCTTTCCCATGCATTTCTCCTTATTTTCCATGGTTAAATTTCATGTTTTCATGGTGAATTCATGGCTGGCCAAATGGGTATGGTGAGAGAATGATGTTGGATTGATTTGATTTCAAGTTATGTTAGTGTTTTTAGTTAGTTAGTGATGTGTAGCAAGAAAAGCCAGAAGAAAAATTCATTTTCTCCCATTATCTACAAGAGGCCGAATTTTCTAGGGAGAATATTGAGGCTGAAATTGATGATATTTCATGATATTTTGGTGATATTTGATGTTTGGTGAGGTTAGAAATTAAATGGGAAATTTTGGTGTGAAAATCTGAATTTTTGCTCAACGTATAGATATGTGTGATTATTGATCCGGGACTGATAAATTGAATCTCATTCACAGTCACTGACGTAATTTAGGTATAATTGGAGTGTAGAAAGTGAGAAGAATTGATTTGGAGTTAAATTGGAGATTTTAGCCTATTAGATCGAGTATAGTGTGACTTAGGTTGAATATCACATTTAAGCGATTAATCGGACATTTTGCATTCCATATCATGCATTAGTCTAAATTAGTTTAATTTCAATTTAGTACTAATGTAGTAAGTTTCTCGATTTTGTACTGTGTCAAGGTGGTGAGTCCTCTGACAAGGGCAAGAAAATTGTACTCGAGGATTGATAGTTGGAGTACTATAGAAATTCAACTCATAAAATAGTGAATAACCTTACTATCGTCTTAATTATATAAAGTGGTTTTTATCCGATTTTGTATTTTATGAAAAATGAATTAAATGATTAATTTTTCAGTTTTATAAACAAAATGTGATTTAATGAAATGATTTCATAAAATTGTTTTAAAATTTAATATTGGCTTTTCAAATAGAGTAATTGGAGACCATTTGATGTGTTGTGAATTTATGGTTCTAATTGATTGGCTTATGACAATATGGCATGAATGGCTGAATTGGTATTTGTGTTGAAATATATGAACTGTGTGTTTAGCCTTGAAAGGCTGTGAATTACAACAATTGCCATATCATGTTATTGAATTTTATTGATTGGTGGGATAATTATTAGCTTACTGCAGTGGGCGGGTTTCTGTGGATCAGCCTATTAGAGGGGCATGGTAAACCCCGTTATATCTTACCTCAGTATGAGAGGTGCGGGTGGATAACTCCTAAGGCTAACATTTTAGAGTTCACTTCACGTCAAACCACCACATGAGGGGGAACTCAGCCAACGCCAAGGAACGACTATATTTTCAAAATAAAAACATGATTTATGAGTACATAACTTTTTAATAGCCTTGGCGGACTCAGTTGGGATAGCCCTCGATCAAGGCATCCCTGATAACTGGGTATGAAAATAATTTTTGGCACGAGCCAAAGTTTTAAGAAATTCATAAGCCATGTTGATTACTCGATTTAAATGAATTGAATTTTATGTGATTGAAATGAGTTGAAAGATGATAAATTAAAGTATGATGATTTATTTTATCTGTTTCCATTTACTCGACTTTAGATATTTTATATGGTATTTGTTTACTCATTGGGATTTTATAATCTCACCACCCTCATTTCCACCCATTTTAGGCTCAGAATAGACTGTAGATAGCTGATCACATCAAGGACCACCATTGGAATTGCATTTTCCAAACTGTAGGTTCACAGTCCTCTTTAGTTTTGAATATTCGGGGGTCCCACTTGTTACTGCAAATTAAATTTCATACTCCAGTTATCTGTACTATTATATATAGGAATTTATGTTGCTTTTACGCTGTGAAAAAATTATTTACGCAGTGTTCTAAAAATATTATTTTATAAGAAAATAGAATATTTTACTTAATATTTCTTTTATTTTTCTATTATATCCAAATAAGCATAATTTCATTTCAAATCAAGATTTTAGACTTTTAAACTCATTTTGATTATGAATTATGTGTCTTGTACTTGTATATTACATTTTAGCCAGTTTCAAAATTTTTTGGAAAAAATGACCAAAATACCCCTGTGAGACGAAATTATTATTTTATTTGTTTTAAGTTGGAAACAGTTTAAAATATTTTAGAACATGGTATTTGACAACAGTTACTCACAGGGAAAATGAGATGCTGATATTAAAGCCTTGCGGGGTTCCAACTGAGATTTCGGATAATGAGTGTCGATCAAGGCATCGCGGCGGTTGTCACGGGCTTGAGGGAAGTTCCAGGTCGTGACACTAGGTGTCGAACAATGAAGGTTGTAACTAGATGTTAGCTTTAAAGTGGTTTTAGTTTTGAAATGACAAAAACCATGATTAAAATTGCTTGAAAAAATTTTGAGCTTTAGTTCTTCATGTTAAAAACCCTTATGCATTTGTCTTTGAAATGTGTAAGTGTTTTGCGTCGAATTAGGTTCAAAATGAAGTAGTTTTCATGAACAAAGCTATAGGGATCGATCCTAGGTCTAAGGGTCGATCCATTTCAACGTTGAATCAAATAGATCCTTTGTTGCTTGTTAGGGATCAATCCCTCACTCACAGAATTTTGAGTTTTGCAACTTGGGGATCGATCCCATGAAGAAGAGATCAATCCCATATAGTTGTTAGACACATTTTGTAGCAAAGCAATGGTTATATTCTTCATTCAATGCCTCCCAACAGTCACCAAAGCATTCCTAAGTATAAATAGAGCATCCTTAACACATTTATGAAGTAGAAGAGAGAAGAAAAAAGCTTTACAAAGTAAGAAAGAGATTTATGAAGAAGAAGAGGAAAAAGAAAAAGAAACCAAGCTAAGAGCAAGCATCTACATCCTTCTGCCAAGTTTTTAAGTCTTCTAATGATATCATTCTTTAGAGCTTTCATTCCTATCATTTTTATTCATCTTATTACTATCATTTCTTCCAAACTTGTATCTACTAAGCAATATCCACCTTCTAGAGGAATGGTTCTACCTTGACCTTGAACAGGTAAAGAGATTCAAAATTAACCTTGAAAAGTCACTACAACATTTTTAACTTTTTACAACATAATTTTAGCTTTAATTATTTTAAAGCAACTAAATTCTTTATTAACACTTAATATATCTCCATTTAGCTACACTATTTAAAATGTAATCATTTAAAAGCAAACTAAAATAGATTATGCATTAGAAAAAATTAAAACATACTTTTGACTAAGAGAAGGGAAAAGCTTACAAAATAATCGTATGGTCCATATAATTATATTATGAAGAAAGCCCTAGTAAATTCAAACAATTGTCGAATGCAAAACCTAAACTTGATTTCAACTCTATTATTTCAACACTTTCTCTCTCAATTAAGTCTATTCTTTACTTGATTTCAACACTAGCTCTCTCTTTCACATAAGCTCTCTCACTAATTGTTTTCAAAATTTTTTTTACTCTCAATTTTTTAAGACAAGTATATTCTTTTTTCTTTTTCTTGTTTCTTCGATTCTCTTAACTCTATCTCTCTCTCTCTCTCTCTCTCTCTCTCTCTCTCTCTCTTCTCTCTCTCTCTCTCTCTCTCTCTCTCTCTCTCTCTCTCTCTCTCTCTCTCTCTCTTTCTCTCTCTTTTACCTATACCTACAAAATTACATAAGTTCTTGTTTAGTTACTAAGAAAATTCTCGGTTGCTAGGATCTAAAGATTCTCAATTGGTTACTAAGAAGATTTTCTAAATATTTTGGTTTTATGTTAATTTTCTTCATTATTTTTTCAAATTTATATGAAATTTGAATTTTGAGAGTTTTGAACAAATGTTCAATAGAGTTTTTACTGTGTAACTCAGGGGTTTGGGAGGTTATTTTTAGTAGCTGCATCTGCAACTTAATCTGCTACAAATGTTGTCCAAGTAAGAACAAAAGAGTTCACGTCGAAGGTATTTTAGGAAATTTTGAGTTTAATTTCTCTTATGATACTTTTGCACATTCACATTTACATTGATTAATGATGATATTCACTGTTGATGAATGTTTATCTTTTGTGTTTCCATGTTAATTTTCTTTTAGGTGCATAGACATTATTTTATCTTTTCATGAATTAATACACAATGCATGTACGAGATGCAATGTAGACTAAACCATCCTTTTTGATAAATTCTTTTTGTGTATGAAGCAAATTTTAACTAATAATATTTATATTGTAACCATAAATCTTTTGATTGGAGGTTTATGATAAGTGTACAATTTGACTATCAATCAAGCATTTTGTCCATCAAAATTTGTTTTACCTGCAATACATGATATTTGTGAACTCCTTGAACTTGGTTTCAGAACTTACATCGATGACCTTGATTATAAATTGAGCTGTGGTCTAGTGTGGTAATGATTGTTGTTAAGTGAATGTGGCTCTCCTAATAGCCTTTTCGCCTATTGCTTTCTGACAAATTTGGACATGGCATATATTTGTGATTGAATATTGATGAATAAGATATGGGATCATTGTGATTAAATATTGCTTCTTTACTTACATAAGAATGACTATGCGGCTGTTGTTTATACTCTATTTACAATGAAGGGGTTGCAAATTATAACTACAGTATTTAGAGCTATTGGATTCCTTGGTTGTTGTCTTGTGCAACAGCTTGGTAATTTAAATTCAAATTATTTTGTTTTAGTTATTATTGTACGTTTTGTTGATGTTATGCTTCTTTTTTTTCTCATATGTTTTGCCTTAAAATGTACATGATTGAGAGCTTATTTGTTTACTTTTTTTTTTAAAATCTGCTTAGGGTTTAATTGAAAGGTGTATACTTGCTTATGTTTTCCTTCTCGTTTTGGCAAAAATGGGATCTCTAGTGTTACTTCCTTTTCAAGGTTCCGAGGATAACCCTCATCATCTCAAGTTGATGGGAAATTTGGGACAGGTAGCATACCACATGATATTGCTTTTTATTGATATTCATATTCAAGTATTTTGGTATGGTTTTAATTTCATATTTCTCGTACTTAGATAATGCCAATGAAATACAATCCAAAGGATGAAAATTTGATTAATGCAGTGATTGAAAAAGCTAATGTTGTTATCAATCTTATTGGTAAACTAGGCTTCACTTTTGATTTTAGGTATAAAACATACTTAAAACTTAAAAGTCATTTGATCAAGTATTACTTATATTGGTAGGAAGAGAATATGAGACAAGAAACTATAGCTTCAAGGAAGTGAACAATTTCATGGCAAAACAATTGGTAGTACAACTAGCAGTTGTATGTAGGTTTCATTCACATTGATATTGGCACCCTTAATCTCTTGATAATGGGTATTAGCATGATTTTGGAAAAATTCTTGTGCATGGACTAAATGTTCTACTTTGTCCTCCGTTGGACGAGTGGGTGGCGGTGGGGGGACTTTGAAGTGTAAGAGAATGTTTAGTGTACAATCTCTCTTTCTTTTAAAGGATAATTGAGCTATGTACTTTATTTTAAGCTATATCATTTACTTCATCTTTACATAGACTTGAGTGCAAATAGCAATTTGATTGACTACATTTTCTTTTTTGTCATTCATGCTGGTATTTATGACCAAATTATCTGTGATACATCTTAATTGAGTTCTCATCATATGGAACAATGTATGGTTTGCTTATCATATCATCTTATGCTATCAACCATGTTCTACATTCAACTAAGTTGAATTTTCTACAATTTTTGGTAGTTCATTCTTGATTTTTCCAGATTGTTAGAGAACATGGTGGTATCACGAGATTTATTCAAGTTTCTTGCTTAGGGTCTTCTTTTTCATCTCCATCAAGATTTCTAAGAGCAAAGGTTGTTGCAGAGGAAGCTATTTTAAAAGAATTTCTAGAGGTAATTACTCTGTTTTCTATAACTTGAGATTCTAATGCTAGATAGATTATTAATTTTATTATAATATAAGCAATGTGAATCTATATTTAATAGTTGTGAAATAGTATTATATAATAAAGTACACATTTTACATTTAGCACAAATGGGTTTTTTTTGGTTTATTTTCTTATTTGGGGTGCAATTACATATGAACAAAATTAGGTTGGAAAGAGATAGAAATGGTTTGTTTTATTTAGCTTTCTAGGCAAGGACAACCATTCTTAGGATCACACCATCACTAAACCCTCATGCTCTTTCTCAAATCGTGGTTTCTAAGCAAAGGTTAGCATCCAAAAGATAATTCTAGATTTCAATATCACTTTTTATCTTTGCATTGGTGATTCAAACGTATAGAAAAATAAAGCTTGGACTGCATTATTATTGCTTTAATATTAGAGAACCTGACTTAATATTATTGATTGCCACTAGTCTCTTATTAGTTGTTAACTTATATCTGTCAATTATGATATTGGATTCTTGAAATGTCTTGTGAATACACAACTTACTTTCTTTTAGACACCCAACCAGACTAAAAGAGCTGAAGCAATGATTAATATTGTAATTTACTTGGTACCAAAAATGCCTCTTTTACAATATATTCTTATTCACATGCCAGCAAACTATTTTGTGATTCTACTTGAATACTTTGCATAAAGGCAATTTGGAATTAATGTGTAAATACTATACGAGAAATTGGTGTCATTTGTTGTTGATTGTTGTACAAAACCTTTTAATAATGGTCTATCGTGTTCTAATTATGGGCTAGATGTTTTTATATAGCATTATTCATTGTTCTTGTTGTATAGAAATAGGTTTATTTTAATTTAAGCAAGGTGTTGTCCTTTTTGTGGCTTGATAAAGCCTTGCAAATCTAGGTTAGGGGTTGATTTGGTACATTTGGGTTAGTTCTCAGCCCATACCGACCTTATATGCCATTGGGAGTCTCCTATAAACATGCTTGAGACTACAAATGGCATATTGATATTAAGGCTAATAATTTTGCTTTTAAAAAAATATATATTTGCTATAATTTTTTGTAAAATTTGCATGGTTTATACTCTCTAGGTTGCTGTAAAATTTGCACCTTTTTTATTTGTATTAGAAAGTTGTATGTGTTACTATCATATATTTTTTAGCTACACATTTTAAATGTTGTCATATGATTTAGGATTGTAGCCATATAGTATGTGGTTGCATATTAATTTTGTAGTAAAATTTCATTAAAAAATGCAGCTAAATTTTTTCGTACATTGGTTACGGTTGCACTTTTTCTAAATGCAGCCTTAATCTAAGGTAGCATATGTTTCACCTATGGTTGCAATTTTTTCTACTGTCAGAGGTAAAAAATGTTGTAGTGAGTTAAGGTGGTTATATCTTAGCCTTGAAAAGGTATAGATGTTCTATCTTAGCCTTGAAAAGATAGAGTGGTTATATCTTTGCCTTTAAAAGATAAAGAGGTTCTGCCTTAACCTTTGAAAGGCATTTGTATTGATTTTTATCAATAGTGGATTTAACAATTCAAAATGCTATTTCAAAGTATTTGGTGCGTAGTTTCCTAAACAATTTAGGTTAGTTTTCAAAACAATCTAAGTTTCCTAAAGTAGTTTAGGCAAGTTAGTAAGTTTTCAAAAACACTTTAGGTAAATTTCCAAAATAGTTACGGGTTTCAATAGGAGTTTAAACTGATTGGGGTATATTCCTAATCTTATTAGGATTTTACATTATAATATTGTCCTAAAAGAAATAAGAGTACTATCTTATAAGGGTCTAAATTATAAAAGTACTTAAACAATTTAAGTGTCCTAATTTCATTAGGTATTTGCATTGTGTAGAGTCTTAAAAGTTTTAGGTGTCCCAATCTCATTAAGAGTTTATTTGCATGAGCCAATTACAAGTATAAATCATCTAGGGTTGTCTTAAATCTAGCCTAACCCAAAAACAACCCTTTTTGAAACCTTGGGAATCGAATTCCTTGAGGTTTGGTGCATCTCACTATTGTAAAGCAATTTTGCCTATGCACCTGATGCTAGTGAGTTTGGCCCTTTCATACCCCTTAGGTCAATTTTCTTTAACACGCCAAATCATAAGGCATTAGCCAACCCTTGGCCAAACCTCTCTAAACTTATGACCTGGTCATGAAAGCCATTATTTAGGTAATAATTCAAAAAATAAAGAAGCAACCCAAAATTTTTAGAATTGTGCTTGACATTCTTAACATGTGCTCTTTCAACTTTAAACAAGCAGTCAGTAACCAAAATCAACCCAAATCAGTTTCAATTTTTTATCAAGCCTTGTTAACATGTTTATGTATCATATATTTAAATTTGGAAACAAAAAAAATAACGTAACCTATTCAATTTAAACAAGACAACAAGCTGCCTGATTTTAAAAAATTCATCAAAATTTTCTTTACACCAAATCAACATACAATTAATATTAACATCAATCAAAATTAAAAATAGATCTACATTGAATAAATCCAAAGGAGGCCCTGATACCACTTTTGGGGTAAGGCCATTCAATTATATTACAATATGGAGCAGAAATTTAAAACTTTTCCTTAAGTAGAATATGCGTTAGTTTATTTAGTATAAAAAATCTAACTAGATGAAGAAGACTATTATATCTTTGAACTTTGGAATTCAAATCACAAGCTAACCAATCTAAAGACCAAAATCTTCTTTTGCATTTAGCTTAGGTTGTTGCAAACCACACAGCTATTCGAGTATTCAACTTCTAATGTTAGTCCACACGAAAGGCAAGAGGGAATAACTCCAATAGAGGATGAAGTTGTTAATTCTTTGAAAAACCTAGTGCTAATAAGCACGACACTCTTGATTTTTCACTTCTCAAGGATAGTAAAAAATGCACTAATAAAAAGAGGACAAAGAGAGCCTTATCGACACACAAAGTTTGGAAGAGGAATGTCGATATCCAAGGTTCGAGGTTAGGATTGAGTGTTGATTCTTCTTTCTGCTTTCTTGCTCTTTTTTTTGTCATGCCTTACAAATTTCTAGTGCTTCATAAAGGCAACATATGTTTATAGACATCTGTAACCCTAATAGGTTTAATGTAATTGTCACGGCTTATCCTCAAGCCATGACTAGGGCAAGGGCCTAAGCAGGTAGGGCCACTAGACCCAAGCAAGCCTCATACACATAATAGACATAAACATAATGGATAAAAATATAATATGAGAATATATCTCTACATATATATATATATATATATATATATATATATATATATACACAAACACACACACACACATATCCCATCAAACATTTTATGTCTTATAATAACATTTAATGCACACTCATGTGCTCAAATCATCCACAACATGTATGTTCACAATACATATTCATAATCATATGCCAATCCTTGTTACGTCATAGAGTGCACCAACTCATTCAAGTATACACAATAAGAATTTACAAACATCTTGAAACAGACAACGAAGTGGACACGGAATAGTTAACAACATCTATTGAATGTCGTTAACTAGAACCTACCAATGGTGTAACACCCCTGATTTTATTTATATGGCCTAAATGTGGTGTTGGCGAAGTGATTTGATAAGTAAACTTGAAAACTCGATGTACATGCTCGTGGAGCATGCATATGAGCGATTGTAGTCTATAGAGAAAGACTTTGAATTTTAATGTGCATTGAGGATTCTATTAATATGATGAAATAGATAAGCCAATTGATAAGCTAAATTGAATTTTTGGTGTATATGTTTAAGAGTTTAAGAGTATGCCATGCCCATAGAGCAATGAATATGATATATGAGCATGTGAAGGCTCAAAATAATTTTGTGCATACACTTGGCACATGTATGGTATAGTGCATTGTTTGGCACTTTGATAAATATCATGTTTAGTGTAAACTATGCTAAGATTTGATTTGTATACTCTGTGACATAGAGCATAATGGCGATTTGGATCTGTGTGATGAGTACATACTTAGATATTGAGCATTCTTGATGAATTGAGGTGAGAATAATGATTGTGGCACTTAGAACACAATACCTTGAGACTTAGCCAAAATTTTGAGCAATGGGTGATAAATCTTGAATTTTGAAGTTTAAATTGAGATTTGATTGTGCATTTGAGTATATGAATGAGGACTATTAGTTAAGATAGTCATTTTGAAGTATGGCAAAAAGAAGAAATGATATTGGGATGTTAAGTTTAGATTTTTGGAAGTTTAGGTGTAGGAATGGTGCAATCTAGGCAAGATGCATGTATACATTAGCAAATGTATCGATACATTCTTAGAAAGATGAACATGTATCGATACATTGCCTCAATGTATCGATACATTTGAAGTAGGGAGCACCAACGACCTTTTTGCTTGAAATCTATTGATACATTGTCTCAATGTATTGACACATTAATTCGAAATTAAGGCAGATGTATCGATACAGTTGGCAATGTATCGATACATCAGAGAAAAAAGGCAAAAATAAAAAGGGGTTTTGAAGACATTTCTGCCCATTCTCTCTCAGCTCTTTCTTTTATTCTCTCTCTACCCTCTTTGAACCCTAAACTAGTAAATGCCATTTGGAGCCCATTTGACCTAGATCCAAGTTTAGGAAAACAATTCGGAGGTGAGATTATGCATTTTTATTGATTGATTTTCGATATAATCAGTTAGTAACCTTGGATCCAAATATTTTTAAATTTGGCCAAACTCTTTCCCCTTAAGTTTATTGGTGATTTGGAGCTTAGATTGGAAGATTGAGCATATACATATATTGAATTTGGTTAATTTTGAAAAGCTGGAATATTTTTGAAAGCTAAGAAATAATTATGATTTTGATGTTTTGATGTGTCCAAGGGGGAAGTTGAGCTATTTTACTCATGGGTGAGCTAAAGGATGGTTGGAGGCTAAGAATCGAAGCTTGGTTAAGGATGCACCTTCGATTGTCAAGGTGAGTGTGATTTAAGTTAAATACACGTAATGCATAATGCATGATAGATGTGCTACCATGGTACTAAGATAAAAGATGCATGTGTAGACAGATGAATGTAGGCTAGAAAACTATATATGTGTGTATATATGTGTATAAGGTATGCCTAGATGAAAGTGCCTAGGCTAGAGAATTGATGTGTATGTATATATCTTTATGTATGTATATGTATGTTTACCTAGAGATATGTGTCTAGGCTAGAGAACAAGTATGATTGTGTGCCTAGATGAGAATGCCTAAGCTAACTAGTTATTTGAAAGAGGAAATCTGTGTTGTGTAATTGTGGTGAGCCACATGGTGGCATTGTGTTGAAACCCATGGTTTATAAGACTTAGAGCAAAAGGCCTACCCATGGTGTGACATGAGTTATAAATTAAGGACTATGCCAAATTATGATGAATGGATTGCCTGGTTAGGTATATGAGTATAATATGTATTTGGGTTAATGGCACAACATTGGGTGATATTGAATATGTGGGGTCGAAGGGCCATGATTGCTTATGGACATGATTTATGCGTGAATGCCCAAATAATTGTGGTTTATTTGAGGATAAGTATTGTTGTGATTCGACCTCATGCTCAAACATGAAAATAATCAATAATTAAAATAGTAACGTAGCGAAAAAAAAAACATTTAATCAGAGAAATAGTCGACTCTTACAGGATCAATGTTTGTGTTTTTCGTGCAACTTTTAAATTAATAATGAACACTCATAAGTTTAAGAGTTACATACCTTACTCTAGATATCGTAATCAAGAGCCAATTAAATCCAAATCTTTGCTTCTTCACCTTTAAGATTTGTCAAATCTTTAGCCACCCAAGTGTTTGGCCTCTAATAGTAATTCACATAGTGACTAAATAAGACCTTCTTAAAGGTAGGATTTTTACTTGTGCTAGCAAGTATTGTTTTTAAAACAAAGGACCAAAATTCTTGCTGAATCTTATTTTTGTCAGATAAAGAAAACTATTTTTCTTTTCTTATTTAATGAAATAGCTGAGAAGTGGTTTTTTTTTAGGCTTCAAGTTCTAGTTTGCTAATATAATATATTTATATAGCCAAACTAATTTGTAACCCTAAATACAATAGTTGTATTTTAATTTAATTAAGTCTTTGAAAACCTAATTAATTTTCCACTTTATTCGATCTCTTTCAATTAAGTCCAACTTAATTAATTATCCTTATTTAATCTCAATCATGTCACTTAATGTGTGTGACCCATTAGGCTTCTAACATGTTGGCAATAAATATAAATCACAATCAAATATCAATTTGATAATTAATTTATATTTATAGATCATGAGCGGCATCTAACAATACATCTTACCACCCAAATGTTAGAGAGTCAATTAAAGAATTTGACAAAGCCTTTCAGTGATAAGCCTCTTAGTGCAATACGGTCCTTTCATCAAATATCTCAGATATGTCCTTAAGCATGGCTTAGTGTCTACTTATAACATTCCATATTAGTTCTCATAATTCATGACTAACCTTATGAATTTAGAAAACTAACTTTCCTCAAATTCATCATGCTTTGGCCAAAGACTTTATACAAGTTAATCAAGAATTGAGAACAATTGAGATACATCCTCTTATATCACTTGGGGTGATGAATCCTCTCTTGACCACTCATTCACCTTCGCATGCTTCATGGCATACCCAAAAGCACCCTATTTAGGCATCTGGTTGCTTCCAAACTGGTAGTGGTAAAATCAAAGTATGTCATTACCCATACAAGATGGCATGGTGTCTCAAGTCCAAGGACTAATTGCATGATTATCACATGAGAACATTTTCCATAAACACTTGAGTAAAATACCAAATGGAGTTCTCATAGTGGGTCATGTTTAGTGAACTTGTTCTTTAACAAGCACCTACACGTTATCCTCAAGTATCCTATGTACTTCAATCTATGAGATCGATTGCTTAGTTCCCAAGTAAGGAGGCTTAACATGTACCAGTCTTTAAGCATTGTCAATACCCAGTCTTAACAATACAATGGCTAGGAACAATTTTGGGAACATGACTTTGATGCATAGTGATCTCATAATTGTAACAACTTTACAATTCTCTTGTAAGGCCTTTGTGTTCTATGGGCTTGATCCAATTAGTCCTTAATAACTCCTTATTATTGCACTACCATGAAGGAAAACCTCTATCACATAAAATTATGTGATTAAATATGCATTAAATGACAATATATATAATATTTCTTGACTAATCTAATTGGGTCTAGGGCATATACCAACAAGTATAAGGGTATTAAGCCACGATTGACTTGATTGAATATGATGAATACCCATGTGGAGTTAAGGACACGAGGGCCTTTAGAATGATTATGTTTTGTTTGATGATGCCTTTGAGATTTGAAGGCACTTAAAATTATATTGAGCTTAGAGATGATTGAAGCTTGCTAAATTTGAATTTGATTTGATGTGGACATATGGAACGTTACAGGCATGATGGCTTGATTTGTGGATTTGTGTTTCATTTGAGGGATGAATTTTGGATGTTGATTTGACTTGAGGTGGAGTGGAGTCCCACGCCTTGTGACCTTGTGTGCTTACAAGGATTGTGGTAAGTAGGGATGGTGGCATTAATCCTTCCTATGATTCCTGTCTGCAGTGCTTTGATGCCATCCGTTGAGATTACTCCAGATGATGCCAATGTTGAGAGATTACTCTAGTCGATGATATGATTCTTTGCTCGTTGCTTCGGCATGTGCGTGATTTGTTCTCTACCCATTGCTTTGGCACGTGCGTGATTTGTTTCTCTCCCCAACTGCTTTGCCCTATGTGTGATTTATTTCTCTGTTGGTTGGCCATCGTGCGTTATTTAATGATGTCCAGGGCAAAACCACTCATTTGATTTTGTTTAAATGTGATAACATGCATTGGAGATGTCATGATCTGATTTGAATATGAAATTGTGGTGACTGACTGTGGATGATATTTGATGGAATGCCTCAGAATAAGCAATTGTTTGTAAATGAGATTTGAGGTTGGGCTTGGCAGCTAAGGTGTGCTTATGAAACCTAGTTTGATAATAACGTCTTTAAAGGTAAGCTTTAAATTGATATGATTTGATGTGAGAGAATGGAATTTGTGAATTATGAATATAATACGCTATTGAGATATGATCCAGTAAGACTTGATATGATGAGTTGTGCTTATAGGATATTAGGATGATCCTTGCACCTTTGAACTAGAGATGTTTGAATATGAAAGTCTTATGGCTATATAAGCCTAAATATATTTTATATGTAAATTATTATGCTATAATAGCATCTTCTCACAAGTATTAGATGACTCACCCTTCTGTTGTACCATGTGCAGATACAAGAAGCTATGGGGTTACATGGCAAGTGTCATCAATTGGATAAAGATATAATTGGCATTCGGTAGGTCTTCCTCCCAACATGTCATTCCGCTGAGTCTGTATGGGCCTTCTACCTTATAGTTTGATTAGTAGGTGAAATATGTTAAGCATGACGTGCCATATGAATTTGTGTATAAGGTTTGTTATGTATAAACCCGATTTGATGGCCAATGTATGGCTTTATGTATAATTGCATGGATTATGAGCCAAGGGCAATGTAATATATTTGAAATTGTTACGAATATTTAATTATAAGTCCCTTGGCATTTGAGTTATATGGTTATGAACTTTGAGGCTTGCTCGGATCTAGTAGGCTTACTTGCTGGGCTAGTGCGCTGATCATGGACCCCTAGATTTGGGTCATGACAAATGGGAATAGATGGATACCTCTTTAATAGTGGTAATCCAAACAAGCTACAAATCTGAAAACCAAAGCATGAATTTTAAATGATAAGCATATAACTCAGTGAATGGATGAGTTAACGCACAAGCATTCTTATAACATAATATCTTTATTTTAGAACATGAACATTTCAAGTAAATCAAAACAATTGCCTAAGACATGTAAAACCAGCATTTAAAAGTCATTTAGAAGTAATTTAAAGGTATTAAAGCCCAATGGAAACTTATCTTTAAGTATATAAATAATTCCAAGTGAAAAACATTTTAAAAAAATGTCATTTTTATAAATAACACTACAAGGATCAATCCTCAGGGAGAGGGGGTCGATCTTTTTTAAACAAAATCATTTTGGTGGAAAATTACCTTCCAAGGATCGATCTCTTCTTTCTAGGTGTCGATCCCTCCCTTCCAAGGGTTGATCTTTTTTGTCCAAAATGCTTATAGACTTGCAAGATTCCAAATTTTTGACACATAATCATTGAATAGACAGATCTTACTCAAAACCTACACACTTTTAACAAAAATAAAAGGCAATAAACCTTTTCAAATTCGAGGTTTCATAATCTAACATCAAACAAGAAGATCAAACATCTTTTTTGCAAATACCAAAATTTATAGTTACAAATCAGTACCAATATCATTTCAATGGTCAAATTACATTTAAAAAACTTTACATTTTTGTGGAACCTTTTTAAGAAGTATAAGGCAACCAAGGGTGTCCCAACACATGGAATAGTGCCACAATCCCTACTATCTAGTACAATATTCATCTAGTGTGTATAGCCACTGATGTTATGTGCAATAAGATACCAAAGGTACTTCTGCCCATTATAACAAACATGTGCCTTACTCCTCCACGCATGACTAGCACCGCATTCGTTGCTAGCTAGGAGAACAAATATTATGCACAATGACTAGCATTTACTGTCACTAGCTATAAGTCCATAACTTACGTGGCTCCACTAAAACATCAAATCACAGTTCCTTAAGTGAAACCAATTTAGCACCTCATAATGAACATTCCAAGACAAGTAACTCTTACCATGTCATCAACACGAATTCATTTCCATCATGAGCAAACCTTATTCTAAAGTTGCCATTAATAATATCAAACATTAAGCCTTTATTTAAGACTCACATGTAAATCACATCTCAAGGTCAACCATCATGCGACCCATGTACCATTCAAATTCAACTTCCATTTGAAATAAGAACACATTGAAAATTCTTGTTCCCTATACATTCAAAATAGTAGAATACGCACACACATATCATAGAAAACACATTTAAAGGTATTTGGATTTAAAGTCATAACTTTCTCATAAACACATATTTGAAACTCAACATTTAAACCAACATTCAAATGAACATTTGGTAAACAATAGTTATGAATATTTATTATCAAAATAGTTTTACAATGCAAATTGACACACTACATAATCGACTCCTTTCTTGTCCAACTCCAACCTAACAACAGTTCTACTCCAAATTAAATTTTGAAGACTCAGTGAAACTTGTCAAAATTAAAGTCATCACAACAAAGCTCAATTTAATCACCAATTTTCAGAATTTATAGATTTCATAAAGCAATTTTACCCAATTTCTCATCCTAGCACTAAATTCAACCTATACAATTATTCTAACAAGTAAACCCACAATTCCATCAACCTAAATCCCTTAATTTCTTACCTAAATGAGATAAAATTAGAAGTTTCTAAACCAATTCAAAACTGTAATGCCCCCAACTTTGATATAGATTATGTGCGATGCTGGTCAAGCCAGTTGATGAGTAAGTTTGAACCTTAATGAATATGTCTATATTTGTAAAGGATAACCTTGAATTTATGTATGCTTGATATATTTGATGTATGTGGTGTATATGGTGAGTCTATGAAAGTGTGAAATATGATATTTACTCAATAATATTGAATTATGATCAATGAACGAGTATGTTTGGAGTTGATTGGATATTTGACTATATCTTGAACATGTGTATTGAAATTTTGAGTTATATGGTTGCTTTGAGGTGTGGTTAAAGTATGAAATGAATTAAGATGATTTTGTGAGTTTCAACTTGGAGTTAAAAAGCTAGAAGTGTTGAAAATTTGCATTATAGAGAAAATGTATTGATACATTCTTGGCAGTAAGGATAAGGGAGGCATTTTGAGGATTTTTATCAATACATTTAAGAATGTATTGATAGATTTAAACTAGGAGGACATTTTGTATAATTTTTATCTGTACATTGTCCAAATGTGTCGATAACTTTGTGAATGGGGACATTTTGTCTAATTTTTATCGATACATTGTCCAAATGTATCGATACATTTTGTATAATTTTTATCAAGATATTGTCCAAATGTATCGATAGATTTGTGAAGGGGGACATTCTATATAATTTCTATCGATACATCATCCAAATGTATCGATAGATTTGTGATGGAGGACATCTTGCAAAATTTGTATCCATAGATTTCCCCAATCTATCGATACATTTGTGGTAGGGGGTATTCTGTTGGATTTTAATTGATGCATTGCCTCATGTATTGATAGATTTAAGTAAAAATTCAAAGGAATGTATTGATACATTCCTAATTGTATCGGTACATGCATGCAAATTTACAAAAATAAAAGAGCTTTAGGCTGTTGACCCATTTAGAAAACAAAATAAATAAACCCTCATGCCCTGCCCCTTTGAACCCCATGTCCCTTAATGGATTTTGGGAGCTATTTTGAAATGGTTTGGAGCTTAGAAAATCATTATTGTGGTAAGATTAAACCTTTTAACCGATTGGTTTTCAATTTAATTGGTTGATAATGTGGATTTCATTTCGTTTCAGTTGGACTTCCGCCCTCCCTTAGGTTGCTAGAAATTTGAGGGTTAAACCTAGCTTAAACTAGAATTAAGTTAATGGCTTAAGGCATCTTTAACTATAGAATCCTTAAATTTGACTTGTTATTTTGAATAGTTAACAGTTGAACTAGTCGAAGTACTGAAAATTATTTAAAACACTAAGAATGCATTTGTATTGTCACGACCCGAAACTCCCATCGAGCCCGTGACAATCGCCGCGACGTCCCGATAGGCACTCATTACCCCGAATGCTGATCGAAACCTCGCAAGGCTTAGCATCAGCTTTCGCATCTCCCTAGTGAGCGATAGTTATTAAATCTCACATTTCAAAAAAATCATAAGTCATTTCCAAATCAAAACAATAAAATATTACTTTCTAGCTCATAAGGGCATTTTCATCATTTTTCTTCGAAAATACCGAAACTCTCCAAAAACATGGTGTAAAAGCTAAATATATTCATACATACTTTAAATCAAATAACTAAAGAATAAAATTACTTTTACAGTGACACGTGGGCCCCCAACTGACTAAGAAGATGTAGGGCTACGAACCCTTACTTTCTAGGATGCAACTCCGAGATTAATTCTCGTCTTAATCAACTATCAACAAATTGTCTTGAGCTTGAAAAATGGATAGGAAGAGGGGTGAGATTATGATTACATAATCCCAGTGAGTAAACAATTACCATCAAAAGCATCTAAAGCCGAGTAGATGGAGACAATATAAAAACGTTATATCTCAATAATGTTCATAACACAAAATTCGTTTCAATTTATACCAAACAATTTCTTTTCATCAAAATTTCTCGGCTTATGAAGTTCTTAAACTTGGCCCCTACCAGAATCATTCTCGCGGGTACCTTCGTCAAGGTATCCCACTGAGATGGCTAAGGCTGTTCAATGACCCATACCCATAAACATGTTTTCACATCTGACACACAGCCGTTCCTTGGCGTTGGCTGAGTCTCACTCTCACGTAGTGGCCCGAACGTGAGGTGCACTCAAATCATACCTCACGAGATACTTCACCCAACATCTCCCCCCGGAGGTAAGTATATAATTGGGTTATCGTGCCCCTCTCATAGGCAGTCCTCGAAAACCCCCACCACTGCAGTGACCGTTTAATATACCACCATACCCATAAAATTTTCAGTATCATAATATGGCGAATAAAATTTAATCAAGTCTACTGAGACCAATCCAAAACTGTTCGTATATTTCATGCCAACCCCAAAAATTTAGCCATCATGCTACCATAGTGTCATAAGCCCCAATTTCTATAACATATAAAATATAAATTTCAACATAGTCTCCATATACTCAATTTTCCCAAAACAATATTTGATTTCAAAACTAGTATAAATCTCATTTTTATTAAAAAACATTTTAATTGGAAAACATAATATTTTATAATTTAAACTCACCATTCAATAAAAGCATCAAACAAGTATAATTACTCTAGATATTTAAGATGATAAGTTGTCCACTCACAGTATTAGGAGTAGAAATACTCCTATTTTCAGTCCGCGGGTACAATCCTTTACCTGTATCCAATGGCTCACCACCTAGCCATAATCCATGACACATATTCCAATTAAATTGTGTCTAACAGTCATAAACTATTTTAGGCTCGATATATATGCATGATATGAAATGAAAAATGCACGAGTAGCCATCTAGACCCGATATTGGCCTAAGTCGATTTTTCATCCGATAAATTGGCTAATGCATCCAATTTCACTCCAACTTGCTCCATTTCTTTTCCAATCCCTCAATTCACCAAGCACAACTAATTAACACACAATTAGGCAAATTTATCTTCGCTTTTCTTCTTGGAACTTTCGGCCATTGTGGTGCACTATCACTAAAAATTTTCCCATTCCATTTTCTCACCATAAATCATCATTTCCATCAATTTTTCAACCAATTCACTTGATCACAAAATCAATTCATTACTTCTACACTTCACATAGGGTTCGGCCATTGAAGGTTCATGGGGAAAATGGATTCTTTTCTTGTCACTTTGTTTCTAAACATGTTTAACTAACTCTAAACACCAACATAACTCAAAATCAAACAATTCCAACATCTTTCTCTCTCCATACCCATTTTGACCAGCCATGATTTCATCATGAAAACATGTAATTTAACCATAAAAATTAAGGGAAAATTCATGGGTAAGGTAAATCACTAGCAAAATCAAAGAAATTTTACCTTTGCTTGATCAAATCCTTGAATTCCAACACTTTCTCTTTGATTTTTCCCACCTAGGGTTTGTTCTTCCTTGGTTTCTCTTCTCTTCTGGTTTGGCTGATCACTATGGGAGAAATGGGCTGATTTTTTTTGCCTTTTTATAAAGAAATAATAATATAATAAAAACATGACACATGGCATTTCTTTATTGGTTCAAATTTTAAATATTTGACTTTTAATTCTTTAATTCTCCACCACACATTTCTCATGTTTATCCATTTCCATGATGAAAAAAATCCCTTGGTCTTGACAAGTGTCGGGGGTGAAAATTTACCGATTTACCCCCGAGGTGGCAAAATTACCATTTCTCCCATATACTCTAAATTATACCGAAATTAAAATTTCACTTCTAAGCTTCAAATCATACTCCAGTACTCAAATCATACTCCAATAAGTCAAATGGGGC
The DNA here is from genome assembly GCF_053813885.1 of Theobroma cacao. Classification (NCBI taxonomy): domain Eukaryota; kingdom Viridiplantae; phylum Streptophyta; class Magnoliopsida; order Malvales; family Malvaceae; genus Theobroma; species Theobroma cacao. The sequence continues at coordinate 24,034,021 of NC_142643.1, forward strand.
CAAAAAAATCTTTTCTAAAAATTTTCATTTTGTCCCCAAGTGGCAAATGACCATTTTGCCCCTAGATAGCGAAAATTCTAGTTTGACTCCAAATTGATCCTCGAACTCCGAATTATCATTTTGAGTCATCCCTGAACTGTGAAACTCTTAATTTCACCTTAAAATTCCTATTTGAACTAGTTCGAGGCTTAATCAACTTAATGGTACCATTAGGGGCAATATCGTCTTTTAACGATTTCTCGAACTTTCTAAATATGCAAACATTCTATTGAGTATATAAATGACGTCGTAATTATTTTATAAAACAAGGTTTGACATGTATGCTCTATGTAAAGGGGAAAAATGAAATCAAGAGAACATTGTTGAGTTGGGAACCTTTATGAGCTAGTAGAAGCAGTTGTGGAGCAAGGGAGTTCAAGTTTGGCTACTAAAGGAGTGCCTTCATTGTCATTGTGAGTGGGGTTTATTGTTTGAATATTGAGGTTAATGCATGTAATGCATAACACATGTAAATGCGCTGCCATGAAACATGATTGCATAACATATTGCCTAGATAGATTATGCCTAGGCTAGATATTAAGGTTGATGTACGTATGCATAAATCTGATTATGCACTACCTTGGTATACGTTTGATGGATGAAATGCCTAGATGTACTATCTCAAGGTCGATAAGTTAATAGGATTATATTTAAGTGCACTTGCGAATATTGAATGAGCCACTTGTTGGTGATTGAGCTTGACTATGAATGTGTCTTTGTTGTCAATGTGTTGCCCAAGCTTGTTGCTTGGTGCACTTATGCGACAACTATATTTGAGCATGGTTTCCAATATGTAGTATTAATTACTTGTGAACTTAAAAATGTGAATGTGATGGGCAAAGATTGATGGTCACTGCACATGGACTGGCAATGTACACGTTAAGGTGCATATGGTTCTATCTGGTGAGATTTAGGATGATGATATGGTTTTGTGGAGTGGAGTGCTTATCCCATGGTCTTGTTTTCCCATTGGTAGTTGTGGCACTAAATGCTATCTGATGAATGAGATTCCAAACAATGATATGGTCTAGGTAGAAAGTGTTGCGATCCCCATGGTCTAGTTGATTGTCGGTGGCTATGGCCCCAGATGTGTTTTGTTACCCAGAACGATCATTCTCTTGTTACCATGTTTGTAATAGTAAATGGTTGCTTGGAAGCTACTGGTAAGCTATTTAATGAGCAAATGTGTGTTTCAATGGGTATGGCAAATTACTACGTATATGCATTTTATATATATTTGCATATCTTAAGTTAATTGTTTTATGCGTATTGCTTCTGTTATGCATATTGGATTTCACCCATTCATCGAGTTATTGAGAACTCATCCTATTTTCTTGTTCCCTTGTGTATAAAAATAGCTTTTGAGGATTCTTGTCCACGAAATAAGTGGTCAGCATCCATCGAGTTATTGACACTTTTTGCATGTGGTAAGGATTATGATCTTTGAGTCCATTCTGTTGATTTTGGTACAAGTAGTGGTTGTCTTATCTTGATGACATTGTATTGCCACTGTAATGTATAATCTACAAATTGATGTGTATGGGTACAGACCGTTGATAATGGCGAACTTATGACATTTTGTAACGACTGCTCCTCGATCGCTATCGGCGTCTGAGACTTCCAAGAGAACCAGCCAAGTCTTGAACAAGCCTTATTAGAAACTCTCGTTATTTTCATAATACTCGTTCACCAATCGATATTATTGCTTTAAACCATATAACTCTTGTGACATGATTTGAACAATAGACATGATAAATCCACTTGTACATTTATATTAAGACCAGTACCCATTTACCAAAAATAAAAGACATTACAAATGACTCGACCTCTAGCAGCAGTATAACTTGGAATAAGGGGATATGAAATGCCTTTACCTATTTGTGGTAGACAATGATTGTCGATGAATGTATGCTAGGCCGATAACTATCTGCAAAAGGAGAAATAAAGGGGTGAGTTTCACCGATTCAGTGATCATCGGCTCCGTGAGCAGGGCGTAGATGGGAAACAAGCATGAAGCAGATAAATTTGAATGATAAAATCGGAATAAGAATAATAATCTTAGAAAAATCAAATCACAAGTAGAGTGTTTGTGCCTTGAAAAAATGATGCCATAAAATCATAATGCAATATTTGACTCGGCAAAACGGTTCCGAAAACAAGTGTAGCAAAACAGAGTTCAATCATCAAAAATGTCACTCGCCATCAAAATATGAATATTAGTATAAAAGTATGCACGTTCCCAAAATGTGTGGCATGTAAGGAAATCAACATGTACAGCCACATAAACCAATTCATGATTGTCAAAAAAGCACTGAAAGCTTTTATTCAAACAAAAGGAGTTACAAAGAAATCTTAACTCTCCACCATGCAAAAGATTACTCATCGAAAAACTCACAAGGCTCTCAAGTAGGTAAGCATCGTAATCACTGGTGGACCTACTTCCATGTAATAACAATTTGGGAGCTCTGCTCCACTGGATTCCCATAGCCATGGCAATCTCGACGATGTTGGCTGACATCGGAGAAATCAAGTGGTCGGAATCTCGTATAACAACTTATGGCCCAGCCACATATAATAACCCATGGCCTTGCTACGTATAATCACAAACCATGGCCCTAGCCACGTCTAACAGCCCGTCGATGACCCAAAGGTTCTCTAGCTAGAGCTCACTTGTGCATAAGGGTCACACTATCCCGATGTGACATTCAACCTACTCTAGACGCTCTCGGTTTGTCAAAACTGTTTTCAAAATGAAATCCATGTTTTTTGGAACTTTTGTTTAAATCAGTTGAAAACAAGGTTCAATAACCTTTCAAATTGCTTTTTCGCATTAAAAAGGCATGGTATAAATACTTGTATAAAAATCAGACTAAAATCGGCTCTTGAAAATTTGCATTTCAGTCATTTAACAAATGCATTTAACTATGCATATCACACAAAAATACAAGGCACGGATTTTGATGCAAACATCATAAAAAGGCTTGTTTCCTGGTTTCTAAAACACTTTATACATATAGCTTATCGATAGATATGTCCAAAACAACTAGCATCCACTATTTCCTATGATTTCTACTAGCTCATGCTTTCCACAAATCACATTTAAAGTAAATCGACACGTCTATTAATTGTATAGCAATATATATGTAGTATGGAAATTTGGAAATCGACACCCCTTACTCACCTTACAATAGTGGGATATTATGTCACTATTGATTCGGGTACGTATCTAGCTGATTCTACTTGCCGATCACCCGTTACCTCTTTCGACACACCACCACGGCAAACTTCCCTTTGTCACACACTTCCTAGCAACAATTCAAACCTAACACTTAATTGTAATCATACACAACAACATATCAACCCATAAATCCTTAACCAAATTTCATAGTTTTCATCAACATTATTCACAATCATTTAATATACAATCAACATACTATCAACCAACCAAAGCTTACACATCACAATGTAGTCACATTGCATGCTTAACTTTTGGTTTTAGCTTGAGCACCACATATAATCCACCATTCCTCACATTCTCGGTCATCATTTCCAGTGCTTATCTGGCTCCAAAATCACCATTCATTCCAAGATCGACCCACATGCATGAATCTATTTCTTTCAAATCTTGGAGTCCCTTTGTTGCTACAAACATTCTCACACAATTACCAACTCATTTTCTCAAGAAATCACAACTAAAATCAAAGTTCTACTTACCTTCCTTAGCTTGGAACCACTAGGCCGAACCTTCTTTGTCTTTTTCTTCTTTCTCCTTTCTTCTTTTCTCTTTTCTTCCTTTCTCTCTTTGCTCCTAAGTTGATTCTTTTTTTTTTTGTCTTAGTGGTGCGGTTTTGTTTCAAGGCAACTCAATTTGTTTGTTTTCTTTTTGATGTTTGCGGACATAACAAGGAATGTCTTGAAATGGCCTTGTAAATGTCCCCATTTCTTTCCCATTTCTTTCATGGGCTGATTGCCCAAGGTTACTCACTTTCTTTTATTATTTTCTTTTCTTTTCTCTTTACTTTTCTCTCATGGGCGGATTGCCCAAAGCTTAATTATTTTTTCCTTATTTCTTTTATCTTTTATGTGGTTAAAATCACAAGGAAAAAACTTTTGAAACCTTTCCAGTCGCCACCTCACTTTTCATTCTTTTTTCTTGATTTCTTTATTCCATGCACCACTTGTATCTTATATTTTATTTAGTCACTCTTTAACCCATTCAAGTCATATGCAACCCACTTTTTTCTTTCTTCATTTGACCACCAATGCACCAATCACATTACATGCAAATAAATTTTAATCTTATTCTTTCTTTTTCTTTGCATGGTGGGGGTCCCACATGTTCCCTACTAACTTTTCCTTTTTTTTTTGCACACCATAGTTTGCATGTAATAGTAAATTTCACATGTATATCTCATATTCCGCATAATCTAACCTTCCATGGTTAGTAAATTCCCATTTAACTTTAAATGTTGAAATTGCACAAAAGTCCTCAAACTTTTCCTTATTTACTATTCGACCTTCCATACTTTCATCCTTGACAATTTGATCCTTCCAACGTTTATTTAATTCCAATTTCCTTCTATCTTCCTTCCTTTACACTTGTACAAATAGGATATAAAATTTACACTTCACCAAGATGTCACCATAATATTTAAATATTTATTTACCTGCTTTAGCTTTATTTAATAAAGGCACGCGAGCTCCACTAACGTCATTTTTCTTCAAAATTCTTTCTTATTTCTTCTCCCCCACTTAGATTAGTCATATAATCCTCCTTCATGACTAATTTCGACAACAGTTAAAATTTTAATATTCTAATATTATTTTATTAATAAAATATTATTTTATTTCAAAATTCTCCACTTGTCTCCTTGGGACCCAAAATGTCTCACTTTGTCCCAGTTCACTTTCGAATCTCCTTTTAACTCGCTAATTCATCCTCGATAAAAATATTATTATTTAATTATTATTTTCTCACATGTGAATTATTTTATTTCAAAATATTCATTTCACCCTACAACACTCTTAAACACTTAAATTTACGTCAATTGACCCTTTGTCTTGTCGATAAGGTCATATTGGTTTCTATACGAGGGTATGGGGTGTTACACATTTGTATATAGTAAAGTTGAGATTTCATTTGTTGAGCTATTAAGGGTAGTTTGTTATGGATGTATTTGAACTTATGTTATGAAATGTGCCATTAGGGCCTTGTGAAATAGAGGAAATGCCTACTTGTTTGCCCGTTCTATGTGAAGCTTACTTAGGTCTCGTGGGTTCTACCTATTGGACTTGTGCACCAATCACAACCCTCGGGTTTGAGTCGTATGGTATTAGAGCCTTAAGTTTAGAATGGCCTAGGCTTTCTTGTGTTAGTGTCACGACCTGATTTCCAAGCCCTGATCGGTGCATGGACTCAATGGACGTAGTCCATTAAGCCCAAGCAAGCCTATCTATATTATCCTGCTCATTATTCCATCAAAGTTACTAAAGTCACATTTCGTAATTTCGAACCAAAATAATGCTAGCCATTTCCGACTCTTAGTGGCATACCAATCCAAATATACATACATTGTCTAAAATATATGTCTTAACAATTTACATCAAGTTTGTCTATACATATCAAAAAGAAGACTCGATTTCCAGCGGAGAGACTTAGACGAATGTATAGCTACTGAATGCTGAGACACCTACCAAGGGTCGAATATACGATGACACCTCGACCTAGTTACCAGTTGCCTCTTGATCTAAAAACATGAAGTTGAAAACAATGAGTATAAACCCAGTGAGTGAACATATGAAGGGAACAAGCAATATAATAAGGAAAAGTTTGAAATCATAATGCATTTATTTGAAAACGATGCACTTTAGCTTAAGTCCTTATTAAAACCCTCAATTGAACCCTTGGTTGATAAATCATGTGACAATAGAGAATTCGTATTCAACATGAAATTGGAGAAGTGGAAAATTTGGCAAAAACCAAACAAATGATAAGCGGAACAAAAAGTTTCATTCTCGCTGCAGCAAGAAACAAAGCAACAACAAAGACTTCCTTTCATCCCAAATAAACCATTTCACTGCAATGCAAATCAATTTGGAATACTAAAAAAATGATCAAGGCTCAGCAAGCAGGATTCCACATACATTATAATCACACATGTTATTATAAAATCTTTATTGCATTCATACATGTGAACATATGCAAACATATATGTATATATATACATCCACCGCCTCCCCAGCTCATGTGCATTCCCCCACATCGTGCACATAGCTGGAGTCCTCGTGTGCATCCCCCCACATCATGCACATCTAATTTAGTTGTGTACATCCCCCACATCGTGCACACGGGCAATATCATCATCCGCCTACCTCACCACCGTCATTATCGGTATGTGCATCCCCCCACATCGTGCACACAAACGGTTATATCCATTACACAATATTATCTACCAATGTACTATACATATATATATATATATATATATCAACATTATACCGAAACACATGGATTCATCACACTATTCATTTCACAACATGAAAACATTTCATAAGGGCTTGTTCCCAGGCATTTTTTTTTTGAAAGAGAATTAGATAAATCATTCAAAATATTTGTCCAAATACATTCACATATCCCAAAACAGTTTTGAAATGCAAGTTCACTCACCTATCTTTGTTGATTCTTAAAGTAGCTCCAACTTCCACTAATGCCTCGAATGGTGATGTGGGGTTTCGGTGGAGCCTATCACACATTAGCATTACAATCAACTCAATCACATAACCACAATTCTAAAAGTTATCTCCTAAATCATGTTCCACTAGTTATTCCTAACTAGCTTCCAACTACCATCAAGTTGCTATTTATTTGCACTATTATAATCACACCAAAATGAATAAACTACCTCAACTACAAAACACTCATAAATCTAACTATTAATCATTCTCAACAACTAAAATATCAACTCAATTTCAGTGCTCACCTTGCTAGATTTGCAATTGAATATCTCCTTAAGAATTTCCAAACTATTATAGAAGGTTTTTTTTTCTCTCTCTAAAACCCTAGTTAGTGAGAGAAAGTATTGATCTAAGACATTTCAACGGTTTTAAGGTGAAAAAGTGAAAAAGCATAAGAGGTTCTATAAAAAAATGCACAAAAGCATGAAAATGAAGGCTAAGTTGAGAGAGTTATGGAAGCTTGAAGAGTACTCCCATGGAAGGAGAAGAAATGTAGGATGGGAGGAAGAAGAAAAAGATGAAGTGCTGGAAATTTGAGGAAGGTGCTGGAGAATGAAGATATTTATTGTTAAAGCTTATCCAATTGTTCATGAAATTACAATAATGCCCTTAGCAATGCCACTTGTGTTCCTCTTGTTCTTATGCAATCTTTTACTCTTTTGACACTAGGGAAAGGTCCAAAATCTTCTGAAAGATATCCCTTAAGTAGGCCCTAAAAGTCCTAGCTTCAAAAACCCTAAAATCTTGTTATTTGTGGAATTTACAGTGAGGGCCTCAGCTCTCAATTTCCAGCGCTGCGACGCTCAAACATTCTGCCAATTTCTGTTTTTCTAGCACAGTCCTTTCACTTCGACAAAGATTTTGACCACCTTCTTGCAAGAACTGGAAAATGTGGTAAACATCAAAGTTGTAGCCCGCCTCTTATCTTTCTAATAGTCTAAACATCATGTTATTTGAACTCCTGTAGTGGGAGATATACTTGAAAAACCAAAATATATACAAATAGGGCCACTGTTCATTTTGCTGATTTATTCACCAATTAAAATTATTTTTGATCCTACTCCTATAACGACATAAAATAATTATAAGTAATGTAAAACTAGCATCATTAGCTCAAATTAAACCTTCAAACATAAGTTCCACCTTGAATTACGCATCTATGAAGGTCGAGGTTTCACATTCTCCCCCACTAAAAGAAATTCGATCCCTGAATTTAAATCGAACTATAAGGTAGCATACCTCTACATATTAAAGAGGTGTGGATACTTTGTCTGAATCTCCTCCTCGGCTTCCCATGTTACCTCTTCATTGGTGTGGTTTCACCATAACACCTTCACTAAGGCTATCTCTTTTGAACGAAGCTTTTTGACTTGTCTATCAAGGATAGCTACCAATTGCTCCTTATATGTTAAATCATCTCTTAACTAGATGGTTTCATACTGTATTACGTGAGATGGGTCTGGGTGATACTTTCTAAGCATGGACACATGGAACACGGGGTGAATATTCGAAAGGTCTAGCGATAATGTCAAATGATATGCTACTGCTCCAACCCTTTCTAAGATCTCAAAGGGTCCTATATACCGAGGTCTCAATTTTCCTTTCTTACTAAACCTCATTACTCCTTTCATTGGTGAGACCTTTAAGAATACATGATCTCCTATCTGAAACTCCAAGTCTCTCCATCTGTTATCAACATATGATTTCTGTTTACTTTGAGCTGACAACATCCTTTACTGCATCATATGTATCTTTTTGGTGGCGTCCTGCACCAATTCAGGCCCCAAAAGTTTCCTTTCTCCTACTTCTAGCCATCTAATGGGTGATCTACATCTTCGTCCATATAATGCTTCAAACGGTGCCATTTGGATGCTAACTTGGAAACTATTGTTGTAGGCAAACTCTACTAAGGGTAGATATTGATCCCATCTGACCCCAAGGTCTATTACACAGGCCCTCAACATATCTTCCAATCTTTATATCGTTCGTTCAGACTGTCCATCAGTATGAGGGTGGAAAGGTGTGCTGAAGTTCAACTTAGTGCCCAACGCTTCCTCCAACTTTCCCCAAAACCTACTGGTAAACTGAGCTCCTCTGTCAGATACTAAAGAAATAGGGATACCATGCAGCCTCACTATCTCATCCACATAAATTTGAGCATACTGAGCAATACCATACGTAGTCTTAACCGAAAAAAATGGGCTGATTTCGTTAACCGGTCCACTATGATCCAAATTGAGTCATATTCCCCACTAGTTCGAGGTAAACCCATTACAAAATCCATTGCAATATGCTCCCACTTCCATTCGAGCACTAGTAATGGCTGTAGTAGCCCTGCAGGCCTTTGATGCTCAGCCTTAACCTGTTGACAAACCAAGAACTTGGAGACGAACTCAACTACATCTTTCTTAAGTCCTTCCCACCAATATAGCTCTTTCAAATCTTAATACATCTTTGTAGCTCTTGGATGTACCACATAGGCTGCCATGTGAGCTTCTTCCAATATTTATCTCCTTAACCCATCACCATCAGGCACATAGAGTCTGGTTCCATACCTCAACACTCCATCTATGCCTTTGGTAAACATTTTTCCTTTCCTTCCTTGAGGATCCTCTAAGGCCTTAGCTACAAACTCATATTTGCTTTGTGCTTTTTTAATCCGGTTTATTAAAAGAGGCTTCACTCTAAAATGTGCTAGCCATACATTTGCCTCCGAAACTTTCAAGTGCACACCCATGTCTCCCAAACTATGCATCTCCCTAATCAAGAATCTCCTATCTGCGGAGATATGTGCAAGGCTTCCCATCAATTTTTGACTTAAGGCATCTGCCATTACATTTGCCTTACCGGGATGGTAGAGAATGGTACAATCATAATCCTTTAGCAACTCCATCCATCTATGTTGCTGCAAGTTAAGATCCTTCTATTGAAATATATATTTCAAGCTTTTGTGGTCCGTATATATCTCGTAAGTTTCACCATACAAATAATGTCTCCAAATCTTTAAGGCAAACACGATTACTACCATCTCCAAATCGTGTGCGGGGTAATTTTGCTCATGCCTTTTAAGTTGCCTTGATGCATACACAATCACCATCCCATGTTGCATTAATACACACCCTAAACCAATCCACGATGCATCACAGAATATCGTATAACCCCTAGTGCCTTGTGGTAGGCTTAATACTGGAGTTGTGGTGAGACATGCCTTACGCTTTTCAAAGCTATTCTCACAAGCATCTGACCACTCAAAGTTTATATCCTTACGTGCCAGCTTAGTCAGAGGGGTGACTATTTTGGAAAAGTCCTTCACAAAATAATGATAATAGCCAGCTAAACCCAAAAAGCTTATAATCTCCGTAACTGAGGTCAGCCTTGGCCACTTCTCCACTGCCTCAACTTTCTTTGGATCAACTTGTACCCCATCCTTGGATACCACATGTCCTGAAAATGTAACGCTTTTAAGCCAAAACTCACACTTGGAGAACTTGGCATACAATCGATGTTCTCTCAAAGTTTGGAGCACTATCTTAAGATGCTGCTCATGCTCCTCTCGGTTTTTTGAGTAGATTAAGATGTCATCAATAAACACCACCACAAACTTGTCCAAATAAGGCTTGAACACTCAGTTCATCAAATCCATAAAGGTCGCAAGAGCATTTGTAAGCCCAAACGACATCACCAAGAACTCATAGTGCCCATATCTTGTTCGAAATGCAGTCTTGGGTATATCTTCATTTCGGATCCTTAACTAATGGTACCCAAATCGCAGATCTATCTTAGAGAAACATTGTGCTCCTTGTAGTTGATCAAATAAATCATCTATTCTTGGAAAGGGATACTTATTCTTCACTGTTACCTTATTAAGTTGTCAATAGTCAGTGCATAGTCTAAGCAACCTATCTTTCTTCTTCACAAATAACACCGATGCTCCCTATGGTGAGACGCTAGGACGGATGAAGCTTTTATCCAACAAATCTTCTAACTGATCCTTAAGCTCCTTAAGCTCCGCAGGTGCCATTCTGTATAGGGGTATGGATATAGGTCTAGTGTCGGAAATCAAATCTATGCAAAATTCAATCTCTCGCTTGGGAGGCAAACCTGGTAGTTCTTCGAGAAACACATCCATGAACTCACTCACCACCAACACTTGGCCCATATCTCTAACCTTTGCCTAAGTATCCCTTACCACAGCCAAGTAACCTGTACAACCCTGTCTTAATAACCTTCTGGTAGCTATAATTGATATCAAATTGGTTAGAGCATTACTCCTATTTCCTTGAATACTAAATGATGGTTCACTAAGAAAATCGAATCTAACCAATTTGTGATAGTAGTCCACACTGGCATGGCAGGGTGATAGCCAATCCATCCCTAAGATCATGTCAAAGTCTAAGGTGTCTAATACCACTAGATTCACCGGGGTGTCTTTGTCTTTAACTCGAACTACACAGGACTCATATTCCCATTCAGCCACAAATACCTCCTTTAAAGGGGTAGATACTACTAATTGTTGTTCTCTCCTAACACGATTTTTATCCAAACGAGATACAAAAGATGGAGAGATAAAAGAGTGGGTGGCACTAGGATCAAATAAGACTCGAGCATTCATATTACAAATGAAAAGAGCACTTGAGACCACTGCATTGGATGTCTGGGCTTCCTATGGTGTTAAAGCAAACACCCTTGCTTGACCCCTACTAGTGAAAATCTGGCATTCAGACCCAGAAGGCCTACCCTGAGAAGAAGTACCAGCACCTCTACCTCTAGATTCGTTAGCCTTCCGACCTGATGAGGCAGCAACTGAAGGAGCAGAGGAAGCTGGCTGGGTGGAACCACGAGCAAAATCTTGTGATTGATGAGCCATTAGACAATTCCTCCTAATATGTCTAGGTTGACCACACCCATAACAAACTTTCGTAGCACGCAAGCATCATCCACTATGTCATCTCCCACAAGTATCACAAAGGTGGATAACTTGACTGCCTTGTCTAGAATCTTGATGTCTTCCCCCACTAAAGGTTTTCTACCTTGATCCAACACTAGCATTAGCCACATCACTCTCTTTTTGGGGCAATCGTGAATCACTTTGTGGACCCTAAAGGCTAGAAGATGACATCTCACTGCTGAAATCTCTACGACCTTGATAACCTTCTATCTTGGCCCATTTTACTTTATCCCTCACAACCCTACTCTCACTGGTCCTCATCTCAATCCGTTGAGCATAATCCACTGCTACGGAGTAAGTATTGAAATCTCGAGAGGCCATAGCCTTAAACAATGGCTCCACTAGCCCATCCACAAACCTCTGAATTTTCATCTCCTCAGTGGACACTAGCTAAGGTGCATACTAAGCTAGCTGCGTGAATTTGATGTCGTATTTTGACACAGTCATACTCGACGTTTGTACTAGAGCCTCAAACTCCCTGGCTCTAACATTACATACACTAAGTGGTAAAAATCGATCTAAGAAAGCTATACTGAACTCACTCCAAGTCAACGGCGCTGCATCTGTTGGTCTGCCTCTACATAAAGAGCTATACCACTCTTACGCCACGTCTTTTAGTCGGAAAGCGGCTAGCTCGACTGAGCGGACACTGGAACATCCCAAGGCTTTACAAATCTTCTCCATCTTATCTAAGAAAATCTAGGGCTTCTCCGATGCATCAGACCCTGAAAATGATGGAGGCTTAAGCTTGAGAAAATCAAGAAGAGAAATCTCTAAATGACCCCTTTCAACCTCATGATGTTAGCGATTGGCCTATCCTTGAGAGCTCAAGGATTCTTGTACTGTAGGTCTCCCCTCCACTATCCTCTGAATATCATCCATATGGGTCGTCATCATCTCTACAACCCAATTGACTCCTTGTAGGCCTACCGCCGAGTCCTCAATGGTAATGCCCCCAACTGGTTGTCTATCCACATCACCCGAAGACTGCCCTTCCTCTTGTCTACTCACAAGCGTATCTACCCTCATCGGCAGAGTGGCCTAGCCACGTCTACCTCAGCCCCTAAAAGTGGATGCCCGTGGCTTATCTGTCAGCTCATTAAGAGCATTTTGCTCCCCTATCCGTCTTGAGGCGGCTCATGTCTTAGGCGACATTTTTACCTAGACAAGAGCAAACATTTGTTATTAAATACATTTTATAATCATATATAAAGGAAAAGTTGGTTTCTAAGATAGGAAATCTATGTGGTCCCTTGGTTTCAAAGTGTGTCGCGGTTCGCACTTCACAACTGAAGTTCCCACATAAAGACCCGATACTCCGCTGGACCAATAAAAAGAAAGTCCTAAGACTTAGACAACTTAGGGCTTTGATACCAACTTTGTCACAACCCGATTTCCAAGCCGTGACCGGCACATGGACTCAATGGACGTAGTCCATTGAGCCCAAGCAAACCTATCTATATTATCTTGCTCATTATTCCATCAAAGTTACTAAAGTCACATTTCGTAATTTCGAACCAAAATAATGCTAACCATTTCTGACTTTTAGTGGCATACCAATCCAAATATACATACATTGTCTAAAATATATGTTTTAACAATTTACACAAGGTTTGTCTATGCATATCAAAAAGAAGACTCGATTTTCAGCAAAGAGACTCAGATGAATGTACAGCTATTGAATGCCGAGACACCTACCAAGGGTCGAATATACGAAGACACCTCGACCTAGTTACCAGCTGCCTCTAGATCTTAAAACATGAAGTTGAAAACGATGAGTATAAACCCAGTGATTGAACATATGAAGGGAACAAGCAATATAATATGGAAAAGTTTGAAATCATAATGCATTTATTTGAAAACGATGCACTTTAGCTTAAGTCCTTATTAAAACCCTCAATTGAACTCTTGGTTGATAAATCATGTGACGATAGAGAATTTGTATTCAACATGAAATTGGAAAAGTGGAAAATCTGGCAAAAACTAGCCAAATGATAAGTGAAATAGAAAGTTTCATTCTCTCTGCAGCGAGAAAGAGAGCAACAAAAAAGACTTCCTTTTATCCCAAATAAACTATTTCACTGCAATGCAAATCAATTTGGAACACTAAAAAAATGCTCAAGGTTCAGCAAACAGGATTCCACATACATTATAGTCACACATGTTATTCATAAAATCTTTATTGCATTAATACATGTGAACATATGCAAACATATATGTATATATATACATCCACCACCTCCCCAGCTCATGTGCATCCCCCCACATCGTGCATATCTAATGTCGTTGTGTACATCCCCCCACATCGTGCACACGGGCAATATCATCATCTGCCTACCTCACCACTGTCATTATCCGTATGTGCATCCCCCCACATCGTGCACACATATGGCTATATCCATTACACAATATTCTCTACCAATGTACTATACATATATATATATATATATATATATATATATATATATATATATATATCAACATTATATAGAAACACATGGATTCATCACACTTTCCATTTCACAACATAAAAACATTTCATAAGAGCTTGTTCCTAAGCATTTTTTTTTGAAAGAGAATTGGATAAATCATTCAAAATATTTGTCCAAATACATTCACATATCCCAAAACAGTTTTGAAATGCAAGTTCACTTACTTGTCTTTGTTGATTCTTAAAGCAGCTTCAACTTCCACTAATGCCTCGAATGGTGATGTGGGGTTTCGGTGGTGCTTATCACACATTAGCATCACAATCAACTCAATCACATAACCATAATTCTAAAAGCTATCTCCTAAATTATGTTCACTATCAAGTGGCTATTTATTTGCACTATTTTAATCACACCAAAATGAATAAACTACCTCAACTACAAAACACTCATAAATCTAACTATTAATCTTTCTCAACAACTAAAATATCAACTCAATTTCAATGCTTACCTTGCTAGATTTGCAATTGAATATCTCCTCAAGAATTTTGAAACTATTATAGAAAGTCTTTCTTTCTCTTCCTAAAACCCTAATTAGTGAGTGAAAGTATTGATCTAAGACATTTCAATGGTTTTAAGGTGAAAGAGTGAAAGAGCATAAGAGGTTTTGTAAAAAAAATGCACAAAAACATGAAAATGAAGGCTAACTTGAGAGAGTTATGGAAGCTTGAAGAATACTTCCATGGAAGGTGAAGAAATGTGGGATGGGAGGAAGAAGAAGAAGAGGAAGTGTTGGAAATTTGAGGAAGGTGCTGGAGAATGAAGATATTTATTGTTAAAGCTTATCCAATTGTTCATGAAATTATAATAATGCCCTTAGCAATGCCACTTGTCTTCCTCTTGTTCTTGTGTAATCTTTTACTCTTTTGACGCTAAGGAAAGGTCCAAAATCCTCTGAAAGAGGTCCCTTAAGTAGCCCCAAAAAGTCCTAACTTCAAAAACCCCTAAATCTTGTTATTTGTGGAATTTACGGTGAGGGCTGCTGCTCTCAATTTCCAGCGCCGCTGTGCTCAAACATTCTGCCAATTTTTATTCTTCTAGTGTAGTCTTTCACTTCAACAAAGATTTTGACCACCTTTCCACTTGAACAGGGAAAAGTGGTAAACATCAAAGTTTTAGCCCTGCCTCTTAGCTTTCTAATGGTCTAAACATCATGTTATTTAAGCTTCTGTAGTGGGAGATATATTCAAAAAACTGAAACATATGCAAATAGGGCTACTGTTCATTATGCACCTTTCTTCACCAATTAAAATTATTTTTGATCCTACTCCTATAACGACACAAAATAATTATAAGTAATATAAAACTAGCATCATTAGCTCAAATTAAACCTTTAAACATAAGTTCCACCTCTAGTTACGCGTCTATAAAGGTCGAGCTTTCACAATTAGTTAGTAGAGTGTCGAGAATTAGTGTAGAGTCTCATTCATGATTTGTGACTATAGTGCAAGTTTTGAATGGGAGACTATGCGAACTTTAAGTCCTTAGTTTATTTTGACATGAAAATTTTGAATTTTGAATTTGTGTTTGCTCCATCAAGTACAAGATGCCATCTAGAATGCACGCCACCATGAGGAGTTCTAAAGGGGTAAATGCCCTAGATAAGCCCATAGATAGATCATGAACTTCCATTTTGGGTACCCACGGTAGGGCTAAAGCTAGATGTAGAACTGCTAGGCATGCCGATGATTAGGGTTTTGATGAGCGACACACTAGTAACGGTTTAGAGGGGACAAGGTTAATAATCCGACATTACCTGGTGTCACCTTAAAAGAATTGGGAGCTAGGTTGCAAAGTTCGAAACAACAATTTTCCATGCTCTAACGTAGAAGTAAAGGGCACTCAGATAAGTATGTGGATTCTAGTTATTTAGATCCAAAATAGTACATCAGGCAGAGATGGGTCAAGTGGCTATTATAGTGACTTTGGCTGACTTCATGAAACTTAAGCCCATGGTGTTCTCTGGTTCTAGTATGACAAAGGACCCATATAGAGTTTTGGAGGATATAAAAGTCATATATTTTGCATTGGGATGCATAAGCCACAAAATAGTGGAACTAGCAAGTTTTTAATTAAAGGATGTAGCATGGGTCTCGCTTATATCTTACAAGAAGGGTAGGCTAACTAATTCAACTTTTATGACTTGTGAAGAGTTCTCCCAAGCTCTTCTAGAATGATTTTTGCTCGAGAGCTTGAAAGAAACAAAAGCCTAGGAGTTTGAGACATTGAGGCAGACATCAGGCATGACAATAAATAGAATATGACATTAAATTCACTTAATTGTTGAGATATGCTTTGTGTTTGATTTCAACAAAGGGGAAAAGGATTAGAAAGATTGTCTAAGAATTAATTGAACCAACATATAGATTGGTTACCTTACAAAAGTTTGCCTTTTATGTTGCTATAGTGGATGTTACTAGAATGATCGAGATCAAGAAGGGGGAGGATAGAACAAAGAGAGGTAAGAATAAAAGAACTCTAACTAAGGGCCAACAAGGCCAACGTGATTCTAGTGTGATCCAAAGGTCAATTTTCACAAGTCGTCAGGGTAAAAGGAGGACAACCCTAATATGTAGGTCACAACAAAGGAGTAAGGTATTTAGTACCAATATGGGGCAAGATGTGAGTATTGGGATGATTTGTTTAGGCAATAGGCAAAAAGGTGCTTATTGTACCTTCTGTGACAATATACATAGAGGATCGTGTTGTCGCACAACGGGATTATGTTATGAGTGTTGTCAGCTTAGGCACTAGAGGAGAGATAACTTTAAACTTGAATCACCATGAGATACCACATGTGTCTTCATGCGAATAGCCATGAATGCCACTATAGCTATAGCATCATTTGCTAGAAATGCTCACCAGAGCAAAGGCAAGGGGTTACCCACTACATCTCAAACTAGACTTGTAAGGTCGACACAATTAGGTAGTTCAAGTGGGGGTTAGGCAAGGGTGTTTACACTAACACCATAGGAGGCTTAGACTTCCAACTTTGTAGTTACAAGTACACTTCTTATTTGTGGTTCTGAAGCTTTAGTATTGTTTAATCTTGGCTGCACCTATTCTTTTGTATATTCGCACTTTGTGCCGAGACTTGACAAATTTTGTAGTGGTTTGGAGGAACCTTTGATTATGAATACTCCCTGAGAGGAAATATTTATGGCAGAGTATGTGTATTAGTCTTGTGTGGTTCATATAAAGGTTAAGGACACCTTAGCCAATTTAATGCTACTCATGATGCTGGATTTTGACGTAATATTGGGAATAGATTCGTTGGCATCATGCTTTGCCAAAGTGGACTGCCACTATAAGCGAATAAAGTTTAAGTTTCCTAGAAAGCCTTCATTTGTTATTTATGGACACACTAGTCTAGTATCGTTTGAGGTTATGTCTATGTTGGCAGCAAAGAGAATGTCAAAGGAAGATTGCCAAGTGCACTTAGTGATGATTAGAGATGACTTAAAGTGTGATGGGAGTTTGGAAGTTGTACCGGTAGTATGTGAATTCTTTGATGTGTTTTTAGAGGAATTACTTGAATTGCCTTATGATCGAGAGATTAAGTTCTGTATTGATCTATTTTTAGACACAAGGCTAATTTTTGTACTTCCGTATTAGATGGCACAATATACATGAAAGAGCTTAATGAGCAATTGGAGGATTTGTTGAATATGGGCTTCATACGACCTAGTGTTTCGCCTTGAAGATCTCTAATGCTATTTGTAAAAAAAAAAAAATGGTAGCCTCAAATTATGTATTGACTATTGGTAGCTTAACAAGGTCACCATAACGACTAAATATCCATTCCCGAGAATAGATGATCTATTTGACCAACTGTAGAATGTGGTGTGTTTCTCGAAGATTGGCTTACGCTCTAGGTATCATTAGTTGAAAAATCGAGAAAGTGATGTACATAAAATAACGTTCCATGGCCAATACGAGCACTATGAGTTTATAATGATGTCGTTTAAACTCACTAATGTAGCTACGACATTTATTGATCTGATGAATAGGGTTTTATGGGCATATTTGGATAGATTCGTAGTTTTATTTATAGACATCATCTTGATGTACTTAAGGAGCCTAGAAGAACATGTGCAACATTTGAAAATTGTGCTTTAAACCCTGAGAGAACATCGATTATATGCTAAGTTCACGAAATGTGAATTTTGGTTGAATAATGTTAGTTTCTTCAAACACATTATGTTTGAGCAAAGGGTACATGTAAACTTGAGCAAAATAGAAGCAGTGAGAACTAGTAAAGGTCAACAATAATAACAAAGGTTTTAAAGATTTCTAAGACTAGCTGGTTATTACAGGTGCTTTGTCCAAGATTTCTCTAAGATAGAGTCTACCTTGACTCTAACTCAAAAAGGAGTTAATTTTGATTGGTCTGAAGCTTGTGAGGCAAGTTTCTTAAGATTTAAAGCTTGTCTCGTTTTTACACTTGTGTTGAGCCTACAGTGTGGACTTGGAGGCTATATTATGTATTGTGGTGCACCACAGATTGGTTTGGGCTATGTATTGATGCAACATGGATGAGTTATAGCTTATGCCTCACATCAACTTGACAAGCACAAGTAGAATTACCTTTTGCACAATTTGGAAATGGCAATGATTGTATTTGCCTTAAAAACATGGCAACACTACCTATATGGTAAGACTTGTGAAATATATATTGATCATAAGAGTTTAAAGTATATATTTCAACAGTGAGAGGTGGTTGAAACTATTAAAAAACTATGATTACAATGTACTTTCCCATCTCGGCAAAGTGAATGTTGTGGTTGATGCCCTGAGTTGAAAATTGATGGGAAGTTTAGCTCATGTAATAGTGGAAAGATGATCTTTGGGACAAAGTTTGTATGATCTTGGTAATATGAGAGTCCATCTTAAGGTTAATGGATCAAATGCTAGTTTTTGGTGATAAATTTGATGATTGTCTATTTAATCTTGCTAGAGTCCTTAAAAGATGTGAAAAAACTAATTTAGTTTTAAATTGGGAAAATTGTCTCTTTATGGTGTAAAAAGGCATAGTCCTTGGGCATTGAGTTTCTATCAAAGGTTTAGAAGTAAAGAAAGAAAAAATTGAAACAATTGAAAACTTCCACCTCTTACCATTGTGAAAGGTACTCGTAGTTTTTAGGACATGTTGGATTTTATAGGAGATTTGTTAGAGATTTTTCTAAAATTTCTAAGCCACTTTGTAATTTGTTGGAAAAAGATACTCCTTTTAATTTTGATGATGCTTGCCATGATGTTTTGTTGAACTAAAATAAAGATTAATATTTGCTCCTATTATCACTATTCTAGATTAGAATCTTTCTTTTGAATTAATGTGTGATGCTAGTGATTATTTGGTGCTGTCTTGGGCCAAAGAAAAGAGAAAATTCCATATCCAATTTATATGCCAGCAGAACATTGACTAATGCCAAATCAAATTATACTACTACTGAAAATGAGTTGTTTGCTATTGTTTTTGCTTTTGATAAATTTTCCTTTTATCTTGTAGGCACTAAAGTCATTTTTTATATTGACCATTCTGTTATTAAATATCTTATTGAGAAGAAGGATGCCAAACCATGCTTGATAAGATAGGTATTTTTACTTCAAAAATTTGATTTGCAAATATAAGCTAGAAACTATACAAAAAATCAAGTGGCAAACCATTTATCGAGATTGGAGAATGGGGTACAAGTTGGAAGTTCTATAGTGATACATGAGACTTTTTCTGATGAGCAATTGTTTCAAATAGACAAAGAGAAAATTTTGCCATGGTATGCTAATTTTGTGAACTACACTGGAAGAAATCTTTTCCCTTTGGATTTAAATTCTCAATAAAAGAAGAAATTCTTGCATGATGTTAAAAATAATGTGTGGGATGAGCTTTATTTTTACAAGCAATATAAGGATCAAATTCTTAGAAAGTGTGTTACAGAAGAAGAATTTGAGAATATTCTTTATCGCTGTTATTTTTCTGATTATGGGGGACATTTTGGATGATAAAAATCTACTGCCATGGTTTTACAATTAGGTTTTTATTGGCCTTCTCCTTTTAAAGATGCTCATTATTTTGTTCAAAGATGTGATAGATGTCAAAGAGTTGACAACATATCTAGGAGACATAAAATGCCTTTCAACAACATCCTTGAGGTAGAAATTCTTGATGTTTGGGGAATTGACTTAATGGGTTCATTTATTCCATCATTCAATAATGAATACATCTTGGTTGTTAGTAATGAACTTTTTGAAAAAGAACATCTTTAGTTCCTTTGGTACACTTAGAGCCATAATTAATGATGAAGCCTCACATTCTCGAGTTACATTCGAGGGGAGTTAGATGAAAAGAGAATTTTACAATCCTAGAATGTAAGAGATAAGGTAGGGTTCACAGACCCTATTTGAAAATATTTCCATAAGTAGTTGTTTAACCAAACATCCACAATCAAATTGGGTCTTTAGTCCATAACCATCAACAAATATCCACAATCTAGTTATTAACATATAAAGTAGACATGCTCAATATGATGATGATTTTGCATTTCATTTTAAAAATATCACTCAACCACTGAGGGTCATAGTTCAAATCATTTGGTGCTTAGGTTTCAAAAGATTTAGTAATTTTTTAAAAAATAATTTTTCAAAATTACTTAGTAAAGGATTGATCATATAAAGGCTTTTAGCTAGCTCAAATCATATTTGAATTTGTAAAACCTGACCCTATAAATACATGTCATAACATACATGCACTGAGAGTATGTTATTATGCTAAGAAAGTCCCTAAGAATAGATGAAACTCGGTATTGTACCTAACGGTACACTTGAATTGATTTAACCTCGAACTAGTTCAAATAGGAATCGTATGATGAAATTTAACATTTTATAGTCAAGGAATGACTAAAAATGATTGTTCGGAGTTCGAGGGTTCATTTGGGGAAAATTTGAAAATTTTGATGTTTAGGGGCAAAATCGTAATTTTTCCACCCATGGACAAAATTTGAGATTTTGAGAGAATTTAGATCAAATTTGACAAATTGGAGAATGGTATGACTATAAGGGATGAAAAATATGTCTATGGGCAATTTTTCAGTTTTTGGGGCAAAAATGTAAATTTTGACTTTTACGGGGGCAAAAGTGTAAATTTCAAAAATTACTCCACCAAGACTTTGGATAAGTCTGAGAATTTTATCTAAGCTATGGATATGTGGGACAAGTGTATGGTGAACATTTGGAAACAAATGGATGAAATTTTAAAAACGAACCAATGGGAAAGTGACACATGGCATTTTTAAAAATGGTTTAATATTATTTTAATGAAAAGTCAGCCCATTTAAACCCCATTTTAAGTGATGGCCGGCAATAAGGAAGAACAAGAAAGGAAATAGAGAGGAAAGGAAGAAAAAAAGAAAAATCAAAGAGAAACAAGAAAATTCAAAGGGGAATTCGCGTTTTTGCCCATTTACGCGTCTAACGGTAAGATTTTTCGATTTTAGCTTGATTTCTACCTTTTCTATGCCTGTTTTTCCACTAAGCATGCTTGAGGAGAGAGATCAAAAAGTGATATCAAGGGCTGGATGAAATTCTAGGGGAGAGATTTTGGAATTTTAGGTTTTGATTTTTAGTTAAATTGGTAGTTTTAGTTAGTTAAATGTGTATAGAAATTAAATTAGGCAAGAATGCATGAAATTTTCACAATACCCACCCTTGGCTGAATATGCATTGATGTACAATGATGATGAACTGATTTTTATTCTAAGAGAAATGAAGAGAAAATGATGAAAAATGATTAAATGTGATAGAAAAACAAAGTGGAAAATTAACCGAGTTAATGTCCCATTTTGGCTGAATTTTCCAAGGAAGAGAGTGAGCTGATTTTGGTGATTTTGGAGGAAAATTGGCTGATAATTAATGGTTAAAAATGTTGGAGAGAGAATGGGACAATTTAGAGCTAAAATGGAGCGCGTTAGCAATTTATCGGGTAAAGTGCCAAAAATAGGTTAATACCGCGTTTAAGCCGTTTTTGGCTATTGCATTTCATACCATGCATTAGTATAGGATTTAAGTCAAATATATAGTGATTTAGCATTAATGTGATGAATTGAGTAAATTTTTGCAATGTGTCTAAGAGGAGAGCCTTCCGGTAAAGGCAAGGAAATCCTACCCGACGAGTAGTTATCGGGGCACCTAGAAAGCTTTTAGTTTGTACAAACGGTGAGTAAACTTATTATTATTGTAAATTATCTAGATTTTATTTTTAAATGCTCTTTATGTATTTTATGAAATGAAAACGAGATTAAAACGGGATTTTTGATGTTTTACAAATAAATGTGACAAATCAAGATATATTAGGTTGATTTTGAAATTGAGTAATTGGAGGCTGTTAACTGTCTTGAAAATTATATATTTTCCTATGAATGGCTTATGAGATATGAGTATATGTGGCTATATTTTGTAAGTGTATTGGGAAATTTATGTAAGTTGTTTTTACTATGCAGACTGGATAAATAAATAAAAGCCACGTTATACTATCGAAATTTTATTAAAATAGGTGGGTTAGTCACTACAGTGACGGGTTTCCGTGGACTACCTATTAGAGGGGCACGGTAAACCCGGTTATATAGTTACTCTGGTTGTAGAGGCGAGGAGGGTAACTCCTAGGGTAGTATTAGAGCTCACTTCACGTCGAACCCCCACGTGAATGTGTAACTCGACCAACGCCAAGGAACGGCTTGTTTTAAAAATAAAAATGTATTTCACGTGTGAATATCTTAACAACCTTGGCAGACTCGGTTAGATGCCTCGGCCAAGGTATCCTCGAGGATTAGTTTTGGCTTGAGCCTTGTTTTTAATAAAAGACATAAGCCTTAACAACTATTTTGGTAAATTATAAATATTTTATGATTTATGGAATAAATTAAAAACCTTATGAAATGGTTTATAAATTGTTGTTTAAACTTGCCTCCATGTTACTCGCCTTTAGATATTTATGATAATGTTTGTTTACTCATTGGGATTTGCAAAATCTCACCCACCTCCTTTCCAAACATTTCAGGCCTGTGGTAGCTTGTAGATACCCTATTTTGTTGAGGATTCCAGTTGACATCTCTACCACACAGACAGTAAGTTTCTAGCACCAACACTGGGTGTATTTTGGGCCACTTGTCATTGTAACCATTATTGTACATTATAACTTTGTAAATTTTTGTATGTATGAATTTATTTTACTTACACGTTACAAAATATTTCTTACAAGTGTTTCTATAAATATTGTTTTATATAGAAATGTTATATTTTAATCAATATTTTGAATAGTGATATTTGTCTATAAATCCTTTTAAAAAAAAATTCTTTGGATTTATTTGAGCCGGAAACGACCGGTAATTATTTTAAATGGAATGTTTAACAACGATTGCTCACAGGAAAGGAAAAAAACTGATATGTAAGCCTTGCAGGGTTCCGGTTGGCATTCTGGGTAATGAGTGTTAATCGGGACGTCGCGACATTTGTCATGGGCCCGAGGGAGGTTCCGGGTCGTGACAGAATTAATTATATTACTAAGTTTTGTAATTAAACTTCTTTAATTAGAAACCTAAACAAATTTAGGAAACTTCCTAATTTAAGTATCTATCATAAACCATTTTAAAAGGTTTCATGATCCAAATCATGTGTCCTAAATATTTAGGAAGGTCCTTATCCACTTTTTAATCTTGTAATATCCATTTAATATTTGTAGAGTTCTAATCATTATCAGAAGTCCTAATTTATTAGTAAATTTTCTTAATTAAAATCTTTCCTGATCGGATTAGGATGTCATCTATTCAAGTTGACTTTCCATTTTATTAAACTTATCTAATCTAATTAGATGTTGATAAATTTAAATCATAATCCCTTAATTTAAGGAGGCCTCATCAAATGAGGAAGACTTAATTTATTTAGAGATTTAATAACAATTAATTTAAAATTGATTGATTCCATCAAGGATTCAAACTCTTGATTTTAGGCATGTATCCTTAACATTTAGGAGTCAATGATTAGAAAAGGAAGGAATCCTTCTTGATCATTGAGTGTCTAATTTCTTCGCAAACGACTTCTTTGATGGGTTTGGCTATGGATAGCATGCTAAAAATACGTAGTGGAAAGTAAATTGAAACTTTATAACAAAACAACCAAAACATGCCTCGACCTATGGATCACCTTGGTGATATTAAACACATAAAAGCACAAAATAAATTATTATTCAGAAAGTTACCTTGCCAAGTAATTTTGTAATCACAATGGCACTTTCTAAAGCAATCCCGCGAACACCACAAGGAGCAAAAACCCTAGCCAATCAAGTGCTTGGCCTTTAACGGTAGTACACACGATTGCACCTAAACCTTCATCAAATGAGGGAGGTTTTAACTATACTTTGTGCTAGCAAAGACGACAACAATTGTCCTTCTTTTCTTTTTCACAATCTTAGCTGGACCTCTCTTGAAAATTGCTTCATAAGCAATTTTCTCTTTCGCACAAAGGGAGTGGTGGCAAAAAGGGAAAATGCTTTTCTTTTTCTGAAAAAAAAGTAGGTTTTCTTCAATTGTGACAAACTCTCATATGGAAAATAGTTACAAGGTGACTTGCATAGTTAGGTTAAAATAACTTTAATTTTGCAATTAAGCCCTCAATATTATAACACATTATAACATTTGGCCCATTACTTAATTAAACTCTTTTAATTAAGTCCTAGGACATTAAAATCAAAATTAAGTTCCTTTATATTTTGCAATCAAGGCCTTATAATTAGAACTATTTATAATTATGTCTAAAACTTAATTAAACTCTTTTAATTAAGTTTATAGAAGTTAATTACCTAGCATGTGATTTAAGTCTAACTTAAATCATCACTTTCCCAATTTAATTCAAATGCAATCATTGTGTGTGACCAGTTCCCAACATGTTGGTAATGGAATTGATTAATGACTTAATTGATTAATATAAATTTCAATCAACTAATTTATAATCAATTCCATAGACCAAGATTGGTATTTAGTAATGGATCATGGCCACCCAATTGTTAAGAGAGTCAAAGGGTTCTTTGACAACCTTTCAGTGTACAGTCTATCAGTGCAATTCATTCCCTCATCATATATCCTAGAAATGATAAAAGCTTGGTACAATGTCTACTCTTATTGACCTCCATATTTGTTCCTACAGTTATAGCATTAGCTTTATAAAGATTTATGAAATCTTTTTCATAATCTTCATGTCGCCTTCGCCAAGGACTTCAATAAGCTAATGTTAACCAACAACTGATAGGATATGTGCTTTAAACACTTGAGGTGAAGATCCCTATCTTGACCACTCATTTGCCTTCACATGCTTCATACTATACCCAAAGCATCCTGTTTTGGCATCTTTGGTTAGGTACCCATAAAGACAAAATCAAAGCATAGCACTCCACATATAAGACAACTTGGTGTCTTAAGTCTAGGGAGTATTTACACAACTAACCTATGAGAAGTGTTGCATAGACACTAGAGTGTATTACTGAATACATTTCTCATGACGGGTCATGTTTAGTGTGTTGGGATGAGCCTTGCAGCCAATTGGGATTGATTAAGGCTTAATTCCAATCATGCAATAATATCATTCATGTTGAATGATTAGAAGTTTTCCTTCATCAATAAGACATTAATTACAATAGGTTATAAGTCTCATTGGATGAAGTCCATGAGATTAATATGCCTTGCAAGGGAAATGTAGTGGGTTGTAGTTATGAGATCCCTATGCATCAAAGCATAATCTCTAAATGTTCCTGGTCAATGTATCATTGAGACTGGACATCAATGATACCTAGAGATTGGTACATTCTATGTTTCTTACTTGGGAAGTAAGCAAATGATCTCATGGTTGAAGTATAGAGATACTTGGAATTAGAATGTAGCTGCTTGCTTAGGAGAGCAAGTTCACTGAACATGACCCGCCATGAGAAGTGCATTTAGTATTTCACTCAAGTGTCTATGTAATAGTTCTCTTGTGTTAGTTGTGTAACTACTCCCTAGACTTGAGACACTAGGTTATCTTATGTATAGAATGCTATGCTTTGATTTCATCCCTACGGGTGCTTAACAAAGGATGCCAAAATAGGTTGCTTTTGGGTATAACATGAAACATGTGAAGGCAAATGAGTGGTCAAGAAAGGAATCATCACCCCAAGTGATTTAGGGGACATATCTTAACAATTCTTGGTTGATATTAGCTTATTGAAGTCCTTGGCCAAAGCGACTTGGAGATTATGGGAAAAGTTTCATAAGTCTTCATAAAGCTAATGATCTAACTATAGGAACGAATATGGAGGTTAATAAGAGTAGACACTGCACCATGCTCTTATCATCTCTTAGATAAATGATGAGGGAATGCATTACACTGATAGACTGTATACTGAAAGGTTGTCGAAGAATCCTTTAACTCTCTTAACAATTGGCTGGCCATGATGCATTGCTAGATGCCAATTTTGTTCTATGGAATTGAATTATTTTATTAATATTACAATTTAATTCCATTGCCAACTTGTTAGGAACCTAATGGGTCACACACAAAAGTTGTACTATGAATTAAATTGGGAGTGTGATGATATAAGTTAGATTTAAATCATACTTTAGGTTTTGATTTCTAGGGACTTAATTAAAATAGTTTAATTAAAATTAATGTTAATATTATAAATAGTTATAATATTAGAACCTTAATTACAAACATGACAAAAGGAAATTAATTTGATTTTAGTTTCCAATGACTAAATTAAAAAGGTTTAATTATGTCAAGCCCAACTCTATTATATATACTTGCCATGTCATTCATGTACTTGATAGCATGTTTGCATACTTGGATGCCTTGAAAAATCGTTAAAAGTCGGTATCGTATCTAGTGGTACAATTAAGTCGATTAAAACCTTGAACTAGTTCAAATAGAGATTTTAGGATCTATTTGAGAGTTATTGAACCTTAGAATGTCTTAAAATGGTGATTCAGAGTTCGAGGATTAATTTGGAATCCAATCAGGAATTTTTATAACGTAAGGGCAAAATGGCCATTTTGCCACCCGAGGGCAAAAATTGGAATGTTGGACGAGATTTTTGACCAAGTTTGACTATTTGGAGCATAATTTGAATTTGAGAAGTGAAAAATTCCAATTCTGACATTTTTTCGAGTATAAAGGCAAACCAATCATTCACATGTTTATAAGGACGTAATTGGAATTTTAAAAACTTTCCACCACCGTGACACTTGTCAAGCCCAAGAATTTCACCTATTATCATTTTTATACTTTGGATAATTAAGGTATTATATGTGGTGGTAAGAAAATGCTTAATAGTTAAGTTTTAACCATGAACCATTCACACGTTGACACGTGTCAAGCTTTAATTCTTTTATAATTTTCTTTATAAACCAACATAAACCTCTCCCAATTCTTCTTTCATTTTCGTGCAAGCCAAAGAAAAGGGGGGAAAGAATAGAAACAATCCTTGAGGAAGAAAATTCAAGAGAAATTCATCGGTTACCGAAAAACAAATTGATCTAAGGTAAGATTTCGGATTTTAGCTTAAGATTCACCTCTCCCATGCTTTTTTTTTTCATTTTCTATGGTTGAAACCCAAACTTTCACGAAGGAAGTCATGTTGGCCGAATCAAGGGGGGGAAGTTTTTATGATGGTTTTTGTTAGATTTCATGCTATTTAGGTATTTTTAGTTGTTTTGTGATATTCGGTATGAAAAATAGGCAAGAAAAGCACACATCCTTCAATAAACCCTCATTGGCCGAATTTAATAGGGGAAATATTGATGATGAATTTTGTTATATTTCATATTATTTAGCTAGTATTTGATGATTTATGGTGTCAGATATCGACAATGGTTATCGAAAAGTATAGTGCCTTTAGTAAACGACTTGAAGAACATCGAGAAAATCATGGTAAATAGACTTGAATTTTATTTCTAATGATACATACGGACTTATTGGACTGTGTTGACATTGATTAGCACGTTAGTTTGGAATCGGAATGAGTTTCGGATGTGATCATTTAAGTCACAATCAAGTTCATTGAGGTACTTTGGGTGTATTTGGAGTACCGAAAGTGCAATGAATCTATTTGGAGTTGAATCGGATGTTGTGACTAATTAAACAGTGTATAGTGCGAGTTAGGTTGAATGCCATTTCAGTCCAATAACAATTGAACCTATGTAGAACACCATCTTTAAGTGATTATTCGAACATTTCTCATTCAATTTTATGCATTCATATAGAGCCTAGAATAGTTTTATAACAGTTTTGCACAAATGTATTGAATTACTTGTTGTGTATTAGGTATACATGGTGAGCCCTCTAGTAAAGGTAAGGATATCGTACCCGCGAACCAGGAGTAGGAGTACTCCCGTTATTGTGAGTAATCAGACTATCATCTTAACTATCTAAAGTAGTTTATACTCGTTTTTATGATTTTAAAGAATAATGAACTTAAATTGTAAACTATTATGTTTTATGTCATGACCCAGTACTCCCTTCGAGCCCGTGACATCCGCTGCAATGTCTCGATAGACATTCATTACTCGAAATGTCAATCGAAACCTCGCAAGGCTCTCGGATCAGTTTTACATCTCCCCTGTGAGCAATAGTTACTAAATATCATGTTTTACAAGAATATAGACTATTTTCAAATCAAAACGATCAAAAAGTAATTTCTGCCACACAAGGGTATTTTGGTCATTTTTACTCAAAAATTTTTGAATCCTGGTAAAAATATGACATACGAGTAATAAGCATCCATTTCATGTCTAAAAATAAGTTTCGTTGTCTAATTCATCAATTTAAAGTGAAATTATAGCTAGTCAAATTAAATAAAATATTCCATTTTCTTATAAAACAATATTTATAGAACTCTGTGTAAATAATTTTTGTAGCGTAAAAGCAAAATAAATTCATACATATAGTGACACACGCAGCCAGGTATACGAAATATTCTACATTGACATGTGGGTCCCAAAATAAACAAAATAAACACGATTGTAAACCTGCGATTTCTAAGGGTGCGAATCCAACAACAAACGGGTGAAAAGAAGGGGTGAGTTCTTATAAACCCAGTGAGTAAGCAAAGTTCATCTACAACATCTAAAGCCGAGTAAATAGAGACAATTAAAACATCTCTTCATAATATGATTCATAACATTAAAACTCATTTCAACCTTATAAAACAATTTACATTTCATCAAAAATAATCAGCAAGGCTTATGACTCTCTTAAAACTTGGCTCGTGCCAAACTTATACTCGGTGACACCTTGGCCCGGGTAATCCAACTGAGTTCGCCAAGGATGTTAAAATGACATATACCCATAAAACACATTTTTACTTTTAAAAATGTAGCTGTTCCTTGGCATTGGCTGAGTTTCACTCTCATGTGGTGGTTCGGCGTGAAGTGAACTCTAACGTTACCTTAGGAGATACCCTTCGCGCCTCTCGTACCAAGGTAAAATATAACGGGGTTTATCGTGCCCCTCTCATAGGCTAGTCCATGGAAACCCGCCCATTGCAGTAAGCTAATCAATTACCCCACCAAATCAATAAAAATCTTGGCAACATGACATGGCTAATATGATATTACCTAGTCTATCAAGGCCAAACAAAACAGTTCATATATTCCACACAAACACAAATCCAGCCATTCATGCCATCACAGTGTCATAAGCCATCAATTCAAACCATATGTCAAAACATATATATAACACCAGTATACAGTCTCCACTTACTCAATTTCTAAAACCAGTATTCAATTTCAAAACAAATTATGAATCTCATTTTGTTTAACCAACACTTTTCACTTTTAAAACATAATAATTTACCATTTAAAACTCATCATTCTTTAAAATCATAAAAACGAGTATAAACTACTTTTGATAGTTAAGATGATCGTCTGATTACTCACAATAACGGGAGTATGGAGTACTCCTATTCTTGATTCTTGAGTATGATATCCTTACCCTTACCAAAGGGCTCACCACCTATACATAATACATGACATGTAATTCAATATATTTGTACCAAACTGTTATAAAACTATTTCAGGCTCTATATGAATGCATGAAATTGAATGAGAAGTGTCTGAATAATCACTTAAAGATGGTGTTCTACGTAGGTTTAATTGTGATCGAAATGAATTTGTATTCGACCAAATTTGAACTATACACCATTGATTTAACCAAAACATTCGATTTAACTCCAAATATATTCATTACACTCCCAATACTCTAATACACCAAAGCTTTACAATGAACTTGATTTTGTCATTGTTGTTCAAATCGTTTACTAAAGGAACCATACGTCTCCATAACCGTTTTCAATATCCGACACCATAATTCATCAAATATAAGCTAAATAACATGAAATATAACAAGATCCATCATCAATATGTCCTTTAGTAAATTTGGCCAAGGAGGATTGTTGAAGAGTATGCGATTTTCTTGCTTGTTTTTCATGCCAAACATCATCAAACAACTAAAAACACTAAGATATCATGAAATCTAACCAAATTCATCACCAAAACTTCTCTCTCTAGATTTGGCCAAAAAAGGTTCCCTCTTGAAAACACTAATTTCAGCCATGGAGAATGAAAAAGAATGCATGGGAAAGGTAGATCACAGGCTAAAATTAAAAAATCTTACCTTTACTTGCTTGATTCCTTGAAATCCAACAATTTCTCTTCAATTTTTCTTTCCTAAGGTTTGTTCTTCTCTTTTCTCCTTGTTCCCTTGCTTGGCCGGCCATAAGAATGAAATGGGAGAAGCTTAAGTCAGTTTATAAAGGAAAATCATAAAATATTAAAGCTTAACACATGTCACCACTTGATTGGTCCATGATTAAAAACTTAACCATTAAGCAATTTCTCACCACCACATGTAATCCCATAATTATCCAAAGTATAAAGTGATAAAAGTTGAAATTCATGGGCTTGACAAGTGTCATGGTGGTGTAAAATTTCAATTTCGTCTTCATGGACACGTGAAATGACCTTTTTACCCATATACTCAAAAAATGTCGGAATTGAAATTTTTCACTTCACAATTTCAAATTATGCTCCAAATAGTCAAACTTGATAAAAAATCTCGTCCAACATTCCAATTTTGCCCTCGGGTGGCAAAATAACCATTTTGCCTTTAAGTTATAAAAATTTCCAATTGAACTCCAAATCAATCCTCGAATTTCGAATCATCATATTAAGACATTTTAAGGTTCAATATCTCTCAAATGCATCTTAAAATCTCTATTTGGACTAGTTCGAGGCTTTAATCAACTTAATTGTACTACTAGATACAATACCGACTTTTAACAATTTGTCCGATACATTCACTAATGCAAACATTCTATCAAGCACATAAATGACAAGACAAGTATATCATAGAGTAGGGCTTGACATTTTATAACTGAAGTCTTGGTTAAATGAAATGAGATTCATAATTTGGTTTGAAATTGAATCCTGGTTTTGGAAATTGAGTAAGTGGAGACTATATACTCGTGTTTTATATATGTTTTGACTATTGTTAGTTATGCCGACTCTGCTTTGTAATAAATGTATCGGCATAATGGGATTTGTAATTGACATATGGTTTGAATTGATGGCTTATGATAATGTGATGGCAGGAATGGTTAGATTTGTGTCTGTGTGGAATATATGAACTATTTTGTTTTACCTTGACAGGCTGGGTAATATCATATTAGCCATGTCATACTGTCGAAATTTTTATTGATTTGGTGGGGTAATTGATTAGCTTACTACAGTGGGCAAGTTTTTGTGGACCGACATATTAGATGGCCATAGTAAACCCCGTCATATTTTACCTTAGTATGAAAAGTGCGAAGGGTATCTCCTAAGGTAGTTTAGAGTTCACTTCACACTAAACCACCACGTGAGGGTGAAACTCAGCCAATGCCAAGGAACAGTTGTGTTTTTAAACGTAAAAACATGTTTTATGTGTATATGTTATTTTAACAGCCTTGGCGGACTCGGTTGGATGCCCAGTGCAAGTTGTCACCGAGTATAAGTTTTGGCACGAGCCAAGTTTTTAAGAAAGTCATAAGCCTTGTTTGATTTTTTTATGAAATGTAACTGTTTTATATGGGTTGAAATGAGTATTAATGTTATGAATCATATTGTGATGAGATGTTTTAATTGTCTCTATTTACTCAGCTTTAGATGTTATAGATGATCTTTGCTTACTCACTGGGTTTATAAAAACTCACCACCCTTCTTTCACCCATTTCAAGCTTAGAGCAGTTTGTAGACTGTCGATTTTGTCGAGGGTTTGCTTTTGGATTCGCACCCTTAGAAATCGTGGGTTTACAATCGTGTTTATTTTTGTTATTTTGGGGCTCACATGTCATTGTAGAGTATTTTTGTATACTTTGGCACAATGTGCTATTATATATACGAATTTATTTTGTTATTACTTTTCAGTAACTGTTTACGTAGAATTTTATAAATATTGTTTTATATAAAAATGAAATATTTTATTCAATATTTTTATTTAGTTTGATTAGCTATAATTTCACTTTAAATGGTTGATTTAGATACCTAAATTTATTTTTAGATATGAAATGTATATTTTTTATTTATATATTATATTTTTAACAGGTTTTGAAATTTTTGAGTAAAATGACCAAAATACCCCTATGCGCTAGAAATTACTTCTTGATTGTCTTTGATTTGAAAATAGTATATATTCCTTTAAAACATGATATTTAATAACTGTTACTCATAGGGGAGGCGGAGAACTTATGCTAGAGCCTTGCGAGGTTCTGGTTGACATTCTGGGTAAGGTATGTCTATCGGGAAATCGCGACAGTTGTCATTGGCTCGGAAAGAGTATCGGGTCATGACAAATTAAGTGTTGGGCCAATATTATAATGGGTTATAATATCGGGCCCTTAGTTGCTATTATGGGAGTTGTTTAACCTAGGCATAAATTTCACCTTTAACTATTCACATATGACTACGAAAACCTAGTTGTCAAAAACAAACAAAAGTTCTCTAGCCGCCTCTTGTGGTTGAGAGAAAAATCTTATGATGAATTTCTCTATAGTGATGTGGCTTATAGTTTGT
This sequence comes from Theobroma cacao, assembly GCF_053813885.1. Lineage (NCBI taxonomy): Eukaryota > Viridiplantae > Streptophyta > Magnoliopsida > Malvales > Malvaceae > Theobroma > Theobroma cacao. The sequence goes on from NC_142643.1 coordinate 24,067,353, forward strand.
GTGAAAAAAAGGACAATTGTTGTCCACTCGACTAGCACAGAGAGTAGTTAAAAACTCCTACCTTGCTGAAGGTTCAAGTGCAATTGTGTGGATATCGTTGAAGGCCAAACGCTTGGGTGGCTTGGGTTCTTCCTCCCTTTGTGGTGTAAACGGGCTTGAGTCGAAATAAGAGCAATGTCGTATCTTCACTCAATCAAGAACATTTGCCGTCATGATTACGACATCACTTGGCTAGGTAATATTTTGTTTACTCCTCTTAAACTTTGTTTGTATTAAAACCACCAAGGTGATCCATGGGTGGTGGCATGGCATGGTATGTTTAAATTTTATTTTTGCTGCGAATGATAATTGTTATCTCTGATTTTCATGCCATTCCAGCAGTGGTATCAAAGCCTCCCTTGGCTTGTTTTAATACAAATGATGTCTCATTATTATTGATTCAATGTTTATATTGATATTCAGTGTTCGGGTTTAAGTTGGTAAGGATTTAAAATTTTTAAAATTTGTTTTGGAGTTGTTTCAATTTCTTGGATAGATTTAATTAGTGAATTTTAAATCTTAATTTTGGATATACTAATATGAGTTTTGTGTCTTGATTTGGCTAGATTAAGAAGTGCACAAGATACACAAATTAAATTCACAAAATCAAATTCAAGTTCATGATGTTTTGGTGTAGTTTTAGGGGCAAAATTTGATTATGTCCAGCAGTTGTTGTGGTTTGGTTTTCAGTATTAAAAAGGCAACTAATGGCCTTGAAAAATTCTGGAAAAATCATGGAAGCAGTGTACTTTGGAATAGTTTCAAAAAGCATTGCCTACCAAAGGTGAATGGTGGTGCAATAGCCATAATATCGTGGCTAAAACCACTATTGCCAGCAACTGTTTCAGGCCATGATTTTGACAAAGTTTGGCAACTTAAAAGGAGCTTAAATTTGTACAATTAGTTGCATTTATTTGCTAAAATTTTAAGTTTTGAAACAGTTCAAGTATTGCCAAATATCGAAGTTCACAAATTAAGGAATTTGATTCTTGAGGTTTTGGCATTGTTAATGCCCCTTAAGCAACTGAAAAGGTGACTGTGTCCAGTAAACATAGGTCATGGTTATTGAATTTTTTGGGTAGCTTATCTACATCCAAAAATTATAAAAAATTAATATGGAAAGACTCCATATGTTAGCTAACCATAAAAAAAATTAGGGATTAAATTCCCTGATTTGAGGCCGTTTTAAAGCATAAAACTATAACTGCACCATTACTGCTAGCAGCAGCAAATAGTCATGGTTTTAGGGTGATTTGACCAATCAATTTGCATTCAAAAATTGTGCCAAAATTTTTACCATATGTTGTCTAATCAGAAAAAAAGTTTTGGAATTAAAATTCCAAAATTTAAGGCCCCATAAAAGTAAAAAATTATGACTACACCAATTTTGCCTGTAGCTGACTAATGCCACTATTTGGTATTGATTACTTGCCTAAATTGCAACCTTGATTGGTGCAATTTAAATTACAAATTGGCTATTTCAATAGTTATGGAAATGTTCCACAAAAGATAATTTTGACATAATTATAATTAAGGAATTTCATTTCTTAAATAAAGGATGTTAGGTGAAATACCCCATACTTTGATATGGTGATAAATAAAGTTGATCGAATGCAAATTGAGGTCAATTAAAATGTTTAAAAGTGATAAAAGACAAAAAGAGTAGTTTAGGATAAAATATTCCGTAAGTGAGAAAATAATAATAAAATAATAATAATTTTATCGAATGATAATTTGTGAGATAAAAGGTGATTTGGAAGTCAAGTGAGGCATAATAAGGTATTTTGGGTACCAAGGAGACAAGATAAAATTTTTACAATAAAATAATATTTTATTAATGAAATAATATTAAAATATTAATATTTAGCCCGATGTCGAAATCAGTCATGAAGAAGGATCATATGGTTGATCTAAGTGGGGGAGAAGATGACAAGCTCGACTCTATAAAAATAATTGTCATGACATACATGTAATGGATAGCATGTTTGCATGCTAGGAGAGTCCCGAAAAATTTCTAAAAGTTGGTATTGTACCTAGACGTACAACAAAGTTGATTTAAGCCTCGAGCTAGATCAAATAAAGAATTCACGATGAAATTAAGAATTTTAAAGTCCTAGATTGGTTTAATATGGTAATTCGGAGTTTGAGGTCCGATTTTGAGTCAATCTGAAAAATTGACCGGTTAAGGGCAAAACGGTAATTTTGCCACCCGAAATCGAAAATTTGATTTTTGAAAGGATTTTGATCAAATTTAATTATTTGGAGTGTGAAATGAGTATGAGGAGTGAAAATTATGCATTATGGCAAATTTTCAATTTTTGGGGTAAAAATGTAATTTTTGAAAAGTTCGGGGGCAAAAGTGTAATTTTGAAAAATTTGCTCCACCAAAACTTTGGAAAAATCTGAAAATTTCACTTAAGACTTGGATAAGTCAAAGGGAATGCATGGTGAAAAAAGTAGGACAAGTGGATGGCTAGAAAAAAAAAATGAATTAATAAAATATTCCAAATATGAATAAAATAATATTATTTCATTAAACTAATAAAAGGCATAAAAAAATTAGCCCATAACCCATTCTTCTTCTTCAACATTTGGCCAAGTAAGAAACAAGAGAGAGAAAAGAGACAATAAAACCCTAGCCAAGAAATTTAAGGGGAAAATAGGTGAAAATTCAAAAATCAAGTGAAAAAAGGTAATATTTCTTAAATTTGTCTTATGCTTTACCTTTCCCATGCATTTCCCATCATTTTCCATGGTTGAATCATGTGAATTGAGAATGAATTCAATTCTGAAAAATGGGTTAGGAGAGAGAAACTTGTTAGATTAAGTTGATTTTAAGTTATGTTAGTGTTTTAAGTTAGTTTAGCATATTTAGAAACAAAACAACAAAAAAAGAATTTATTTTCTCCCACAATCATTAATGGCCGAATTTATCATGTGTTGAGTGAGGATGAATTTGATTTTCATTTTAGGAGAATCGGTTTAGAAATGATGAATTATGAGCCTAGAAAAATAATGGGAATTTTCGGAGCAAAAATACGAATTTTTACCCATTAAGGGTATTTTTGTAATTTGCTATCGAGACTGATAAATTGAATCTCATTCACAGTTATTAAGGTAATTTAAGTATAATTGGAGTGCAGAAAGTGAGAAAAATTGATTTGGAGTTAAATTGGAGATAATAGGCCAAATTAGATCAGCACCGCATTTAAGCGGTAGTCGGATAAGTTGTATATCATATCATGCATATATACCTAGCCTGAATCGATTTTATAATGGTCATGCATTGATGTGGTGAATTATGTATTGTACATTGTGGATAGGTGGTGAGCAAAGTACACTGGTAAAAGTACAGAGATTGTGCTTGGAGACTGAGATTAGGAGTACATCGACTCCTAGAACTGTGAATGAACTTATTATCGTCTTAATTATCTAGAGTAGTTTTATACAATTATGTATTTTATGGCAAATGGGTTTAAATGGTAAATTGCTATGTTTTAAGAGAAATTGTGATTTTATAAAATGATTTTATAAATTTTCTGAAAAATCGAATGCTGGTTTTGAAAATAGAGTAATTGGAGACTGCCTGCTTGTGTTGTAAATTTATGGTTTTAAATTGAATGGCTTATGACAATACATGAGCATGAATGGCTAAACTGATTTTGGTGTTAAAATTATTTGTACTGAGTATTCAGCCTTGAGAGGCTAGGTTGCGATAAATTACCATGTCATGCTAGAATGAATTTTATTGATTGGTGGAGTATATATTAGTTATTCACCGCAGAGGGGGTTCCATGGACCAGCCTATTAGAGGGGCACGGTAAACTCCATTATATTCTTACCTCAAACGAAGAGGAGCATAGGGTATCTCTTAAGGTAAAGTTTAGGGTTCACTTCACGCCAAACCACCACGTGAAGGGGAACTCAGCCAACGCCAAGGAACGGTTGTATTTTTTTCAAACTAAAAATATATTTTAAGTGTATACAAAAATTTTAACAACCTTGGCGTACTCAGTTGGATGCCCTGCGCAAGGTATCACCGAGTATGAGTTTTGGCACGAGCCAAAGTTTTAAGAAATTCATAAGCCAAGTTGATTACTCGATTTATATGGATTGATTTTATTTGGTTGAAATGAGTTGAAAGGTAATGAAATTACAGTATGATGACTTATTTCAATTGTCTCAATTTACTCGACTTTAGATAGTTTAGATGGTATCTGTTTACTCACTAGGATTTTATAATCTCACCACCCTCATTTCCTCACATTTCAGGCTCGGGGAATTCCATAGTTAGCTGACTTTGACAAGAACCTTCATTTAGACTCGAATTGGTAAAAGCTGTAGGTTTCCAGCTTCCGATGCATTTTGGATAGATGTGGGCCCACGTGTCACTGTAAAGAAATTTTATGCTTTGGTTATTTGCTTTATAGTATATATGAATATAATTAACTTTTACGCTATAAGAATTATGTGCCGATAATTTTACGAAAATTATTTTACAAGAAAATAGTTATTTTATTGAATATTTTTATTATATTCAAATGGTCCAATTTTCATTTGAAATGAACGTTTTAGATACTTAATTTGTTTTTAAATCATTAAATATATATTTTCTGCTTACCTACTACATTTTTAGTAAGTTTTGAGATTTAAAAAAAAATGAAATGACGAAAATGCCCGTATGAGCCAGAAAACAAAATGTTATGTTCTGATTTGGAAATGATTTGTAATCCCTTGAATTTTGATATTTGATAACTATTGCTCACCAGGGAAGTGCGAAAAGCTGATACGAGAGCCTTACGGGGTTTCGATTGGCATTCGGGGTGAAGAATGTCTGTGAGGCCTCACAGTGGTTGTCACGGGCCCGATGGGGAGTTTCGGGTCGTGACAATTTAGATTGGTATCAGAGCATTTGGTTTTAATGATCAGAACTTTTGGGTTTAAAGCTGGTTTAAAATTGTTTTAAAGCTTTGGATTTTAAAGTTTTTGATTTTAAGGGTGTTTTAAGAAATCCACACTAACACTGCGTGGCTCCAAGTCCAGTTAAGTTAAGTTAAATTAAGTTAAGTTAAGTTAGATTGAATAGAATGTATGCATCTACATATAGAAATCTACCTACTTTTGAGATGCATAAATAATTAAGCAATTACTATTTGATTGCATATAGGTTTTGAGGTGCACTGGTGACATACACACCATTTCTAGAAGAGGTGGTAGTCTTGATACCTCTATAGTGATAGCGAGGGATCTCTAGATTCTACGTCTAGGAGCAAATGGCACCCTGATACAGGTGATTCGGAATGTGGTCCATCCCGAATTCCTAATAACAGAATTGCTCTGAACTTAGCAGAATGGGTTTATAACAAGGAAAGCTTTTAGAGTAGCCAGAATTTTGAACGTGAGAGTAGCTCCAATATTTTGAAAACTGAAATAGATTTCCTTTTGAAACAATCCGAAGAGTACCATAGAGAACATACGAGGAAGGCAATTGCAAGGGGAGATATTCGTCTTAGGAAGGGGGTGAACGTTGTACGCCATTTTCCTCCCGGATGTGGAAGAAATGCTGCATCGGTGAGTGCCGAAGAAATTAGGAGAAGACAACAAGCCTGGATTGAAAAGCAAAGAAAAAAAACCCGAAAGAGGATCTTCAGGAGGACTCGAAGTAGAATCTTCCGATAAGATCAGATTAAGATGATGATCCTAAGGACATGTAATATTTTTGTAGAATTTTTGTGCTACTTTAACTCTAAGTAGATGTAGTGTAAATGAGATAATAGTTATCTGTACAAAGAAGTAAATAGTTTGGCTTTTAAAAGTATATGACTAGAATGTAATATAAAGTAGCTATTTAAATGACGAGGTGGATATATGAATTTTTCTTATGATAGGGATAAATTGGTAACATAATTATTGAGGAAGGTTATAGAAGGAAGCAATAAGGTTATAAATGACATTCAGAATAGATAATGTGATTACGTTAATGATTGTAATTTAAGCATGAAGGGGATTATTCAGTGATGTTATGACATTATGAGGTAATAGCTGGGCACAAATATAACCCAATGAAGTTAAATTATGGAATATGGAGAATATAAATTTTTGATTCAGTAAGGATTGCGAGAATAAAGTAAAGAGAAAGCTGGGCTATTTTTATAGTTAATTATACCGAAAGTCAATAAAATTATTAGAGTATAAGACAAAGAAGATAATTGGATAGGGATGACAATAAATTTGAGGAAAGTTGTAGATAGTAAGCAACTTATGTGTGGAGTGGTATATGTATCATGAATTTATTACACTGTATGGAAATGATGTTTTGAGATTGAATTTTATGAATGTTGATAAAAGTCAAAAGATAACATGTGACGAAAGTATTAATCTGACTTAGTGTATATGACAAGAAAATAGAAGGTACCTATACTTATGGAACTCATGATATATGTCTAGAAGAGAAACCCACTGGTTGAGAATGATTGATGTGGTGACTTTGAATGCAAATAAATAGTTTTGATGAAGAAAATTTCTAATAGCTACAGTACTTCAGCATTGACTGTTCAACGCTATAATGCTCCGAATACCTCGCGCATATGATACATGAGTAAGATGGGAGTGACACGATAATGAGCTTACAAATTGAATTCTGGTTATTAGTCATTGTGTTTTGTTATCTGGGAATTTTAAATATTCTGGAGAATGTTTACCTAAATGAATTGAAAAGCTTCTTTATTGCCTTGTATATAGGCATATAATTAAAGGAAAAATTGAAAGATTCTTGAGATGACTATATTGAGATGAGATACCAAGTAATGAAAGTGTGAAGGAAGAATTACGAGACTGGTATAGAAAATCAGTTTATATAGAATATCATTACGAGAATTTGTAATATCTGTTTTGATACAGTAAAATGACAAGGGTTAGTAACAACATGAGGCTAATTGTGTGGCACCCTAGAAACCTATGAAGATGAGTTAGGGATTGAATAGATGAGTACATATTTATATACGTTTAAGATTAAGTGTTTTAGGAATACATAAACATCTTTGAGAAGAGATTCTAATCATACACAGCAAGTATGAAACGTAAAATTTTTAAAACTTGCTGAGAAGCCTAACGGCTAAATCACAAGTTAAGGGATCACATGCTGTGAGACATAAGTTTAAGATAGATATTCCCAAGGAAATACTCAAGAGAAGTTTTGCTTTGGATCTCGTTAAAGCAAGCACTAAGTTATGTGATTATAAAAAGGAAGCTGTAAGTTGAGAGTGATATTAGTATTAATATTGAAAAATACTTGAGGAGAATCTAGTTTTAAGTTTTACAATTTCAAGTACAATTTATAAATTGGTTAAGGAAGAATGATGTTATGTTCATATGAAGGAGTGGAACAAAGGATGATAAAGTTGACCCTGAAAATGAAGTCAGATAATGAAACTTTCCTAATATATTATGGAAATTGGAATTCAAAAATGCTTAAGGCATACGTGATTCAAATGGGTTCGAGTCTTAAGTGACAAATCAATATCGTAATGTAAGAAAGATACAAGGTAATATAGAGGCATGAAAGATGATTAAGGACAAAATGATGACTCTTAGGAATTGTGGTATTGCATGAGATGCAATGATCAAGTTGAGATAAATCTTTGAGGCATCAATAGGATTATAAAGCATACACGCATAATAGATTATAATTCAATGGAGATGACATTGTGATGAATGATATATAGTATAAGGAAACTCAAACATATGGTTGGAAATGATATGAATGATATGAAGTTATACACAAGTATAATAAGAAGGTTGACATGCACTATAAGAATTATTATATTGAAACTAAGATTGGGATACGAATGAATAAAGGGGAAATGTAGTCCAAGGCATGTGAACACATGGATTCCTATATATAACGAGAGATGTTGACATTTGAAAATACATGTACACATGTGTATATGAAATTGATAATTTGACTAACTAAGGTGAAGAATTGTTCTCAGTAATTAGGAGATTTTGAAATAATGCTAGAGGAGGTCAGTGAGCTAAAGTGTTAACAGACATGCAATGAACGATTAAAATTGTGAATGACTTTGAAGGTAAACCTTGGATTGTTTAAGTTCTTAATGGAACTCTATTAAAGGAAGGGTATAGACCAGTATAAGATGAATGAATTAAGGTTGAGAAATTTGGTATGGAGCAAATTAATAAAATGATGATTAAGTATACATAAGTAAGTATGATATGTGATCAAAATCGGTATAATTGAGATGAAGTTATGGTTCAAATTTAATAATGGTGATAAAGGCATGTTTAATGTCTCGATATAAGAGATCATGGTTGTGAAAAGTTTTACTAATCTGGTTCCAAAGGATGATAATTGCCATAAATAAAGCATTTAATTGAACTGAAGGTGAACTAGGTCAATAAATTGAATGTCCCTATAGAAGGAACAAGGAGTAGGATCATAGAAGGAGATTGATAACGCAACATCGACGGGAATTCGAGAACGAATTCTATTTAAGTGGGGGAGATTGAAATACCCCATACTTTGATATGGTGATAAATAAAGTTGATCGAATGCAAATTGAGATCAATTAAAATGTTTAAAAGTGATAAAAGACGAAAGGAGTAATCTAGGATAAAATATTCCGCAAGTGAGAAAATAATAATAATTTTATCGGAGGATAATTTGTGAGATAAAAGACGATTTGGAAGTCAAGTGAGGCATAATAAGTTATTTTGGATACCAAGGAGACAAGATAAAATTTTTAGAATAAAATAATATTTTACTAATGAAATAATATTAAAATATTAATATTTAGCCTGATGTCGAAATCAGTCATGAAGAAGGATCATATGGCTGATCCAAGTGGGGGAGAAGATGACAAGCCTGACTCTATAAAAATAATTGTCATGATATACATGAGATGGATAGCATGTTTGCATGCTAGGAGAGTCCCGAAAAATTTACAAAAGTCGATATTGTACCTAGACGTACAACAAAGTTGATTTAAGCCTCGAACTAGTTCAAATAGAGAATTCATGATGAAATTAAGAATTTTAAAGTCCCAGAATGGTTTAATATGGTAATTCAGAGTTTGAGGTCCGATTTGGAGTCAATCCGAAAAATTGATCGGTTAGGGGCAAAATGGTAATTTTACCACCCGAAATAAAAAATTTAATTTTTGAAAGGATTTTGATCAAATTTAATTATTTGGAGTGTGAAATGAGTATGAGGAGTGAAAATTATGCATTATGGCAAATTTTCAATTTTTGAGGCAAAAATGTAATTTTTGAGGCAAAAATGTGATTTTTGAAAAGTTCGGGGGCAAAAGTGTAATTTTAAAAAATTTGCTCCACCAAAACTTTGGAAAAATCTGAAAATTTCACTTAAGGAATGCATGGTGAAAAAAGTAGGACAAGTGGCTGGCTAGAAAAAAAATGAATTAATAAAATATTCAAAATATGAATAAAATAATATTATTTCATTTAACTAATAAAAAGGCATAAAAAATCAGCCCATAACCCATTCTTCTTCTTCAACATTCGGCCAAGCAAGAAACAAGAGAGAGAAAAGAGAAAAGAAAACCCTAGCCAAGAAATTTACGGGGAAAATAGGTGGAAATTCAAAAATCAAGTGAAAAAAAGGTAACATTTCTTAAATTTGTCTTGTGCTTTACCTTTCGCATGCATTTTTCATCATTTTCCATGGTTGAATCATGTGATTTGAGGATGAATTCAATTCTGAAAAATGGGTTAGGAGAGAGAAACTTGTTAGATTAATTTGATTTTAAGTTATGTTAGTGTTTTAAGTTAGTTTAGCATATTTAGAAACAAAAAAACAAGAAAAGAATTTATTTTCTCCCACAACCATTAATGGCCGAATTTATCATGTGTTGAGTGAGGATGAATTTGATTTTCATTTTAGGAGAATTGGTTAAGAAATGATGAATTATGAGCCTAGAAAAATAATGAGAATTTTCGAAGCAAAAATACGAATTTTTACCCACTAAGGGTATTTTTATAATTTACTATCGAGACTGATAAATTGACTCTCATTCACAGTTATTAAGGTAATTTAGGTATAATTGGAGTGTAGAAAGTGAGAAGAATTGATTTAGAGTTAAATTGGAGATAATAAGCCGAATTAGGTAAACACCGCATTTAAGCGTTAGTAGGATAAGTTGTATATCATATCATGCATATATACCGAGCCTAAATCGATTTTATAATGGTCATGCATTGATGTGGTGAATTATGTATTGTACATTATGGATAAGTGGTGAGCAAAGTACACTAATAAAAAGTACAGAGATTGTGCTTGGAGACTGGGATTAGGAGTACATCGACTCCTAGAACTGTGAGTGAACTTATTATCGTCTTAATTATCTAGAGTAGTTTTATACAATTGTGTATTTTATGGAAAATGGGTTTAAATGGTAAATTGCTATGTTTTAAGAGAAATAGTGATTTTATAAATTTTTTGAAAAATCGAATACTGGTTTTGAAAATAGAGTAATTGGAGACTGCCTGCTTGTGTTGTAAATTTATGGTTTTAAATTGAATGGCTTATGACAATATATGAGCATGAATGGCTAAACTGATTTTGGGGTTAAAATTATTTGTATTGAGTATTCAGCCTTGAGAGGCTAGGTTGCGTTAATTTACCATGTCATGGTAGAATGAATTTTATTGATTGGTGGAGTATATATTAATTATTCACTGCAGAGGGGGTTCCATGGACCAGCCTATTAGAGGGGCATGGTAAACTCCATTATATTTTTACCTCGAACGGAGAGGCGTGTAAGGTATCTCATAGGGTAAAGCTTAGGGTTCACTTCACTTCACAAACTAAAAATATATTTTAAGTGTATACAAAAATTTTAACAGCCTTGGCGGACTCGGTTGGATGCCCTGCGCAAGGTATCACTGAGTATGAGTTTTGGCACGAGCCAAAGTTTTAAGAAATTCATAAGCCAAGTTGATTACTCGATTTATATGGATTGATTTTATTTGGTTGAAATGAGTTGAAAGGTAATGAAATTACAGTATGATGACTTATTTCAATTGTCTCCATTTACTCGACTTTAGATAGTTTAGATGGTCTCTGTTTACTCACTGGGATTTTATAATCTCACCACCCTCATTTCCCCATATTTCAGGCTCGAGGAATTCCATAGTTAACTGACTTTGACAAGAACCTTCATTTGGACTCGAATCGGTAAAAGCTGTAGGTTTCCAGCTTTTGATGCATTTTGGATAGATGTGGGCCCACGTGTCACTGTAAAGAAATTTTATGCTTTGGTTATTTGCTTTATAGTATATATGAATATAATTAACTTTTACGCTATAAGAATTATGTAGCGATAGTTTTACGAAAATTATTTTACAAGAAAATAGTTATTTTATTGAATATTTTTATTATATTCAAATGGTCTAATTTTCATTTGAAATGAACGTTTTAGATACTTAATTTGTTTTTAAATCATTAAATATATATTTTCTACTTACCTACTACATTTTTAGCAAGTTTTGAGATTTTCAAAAAAAAAAATGAAATGACGAAAATGCCCTTCTGAGCTAGAAAACAAAATGTTATGTTCTGATTTGGAAATGATTTGTAATCCCTTGAATTTTGATATTTGATAACTATTGCTCACCGGAGAAGTGTGAAAGCTGATACGAGAGCCTTGCGGGGTTTCGATTGGCATTCGGGGTGAAGAATGTCTATCAAGGCCTCGTGGTTTCACGGGCCCGATGAGGAGTTCTGGGTCGTGACATTAGGATTTAATTTATGACACTCATAAATCATGGAATTTGATTCCTAAAGTTATGGGAGTCAATAATATTCAAAAGCTGATTGGATAATTAAAGAAATAATTCCTTAAAGATAATAAATTCAGATATTTTGAATTAAGGAATTTGATTCCTTAAATTAAAGATATCTGAAATTATTTCTTAACACAAAAAATTAAGAAATTTGATTACTAGAATTATGAAAGTCAAAGATAAATGATGGCAAGTGTCTCGACCCGGAAGCTCCCTCAGGCCCATGACAATCGTCGCGATGTCCCGATTGACACTCATTATCCGGAATGCCAATCGGAACCTCGCAAGGCGTACATATCAGTTTCTTTCCTTTCCTGTGAGCAATCATTGTTAAATATCGTGTTTTTAGAAAATATATACTATTTTAGATCAAAAACAATCAAAATAAAATTTTCGCCACACAGGGGTATTTTGGTCATTTTTTTCTCAAAATTTTGAAACTGGCTAAAACGTAATATACAAGTACAAAACACATAATTCATATTCAAAATGAGTTTAAAAGTCTAAAATCTTCATTTAAAATGAAATTATGGTTATTTGAATATAATAAGAAAATAAAATAAATATTAAGGAAAATGTTCTATTTTCTTATAAAACAATATTTATAGAGTTATACGTGAATAATTTTTATAGCGTAAAAGCTAAATAAATTTATACATATTGAAATACAGTAAGCCAAAATATTTAATTTAATTTACAATAACAAGAGGGCCCCCGAATAAACAAAAGTAAAGAGGACTGTGAACCTACGATTTGGAAAATGCAGATCTAATGGTAGTCCTCGATGAGATCAGCTATCTACAGTCTATACTGAACCTGAAATGGGTGGAAAGGAGGGTGGTAAGATTATAAAATCCCAATGAGTAAACAAAGATTATCATAAATATCTAAAGGCGAGTAAAATGGAGACAAGTTTAAACAACAAATTTCAACCCGTTTCATAATGTTTCCAATTTATTTCTTAAACCATAAAATATTTGTAATTTACCAAAACAGTTATTAAGGCTTATGTCTTTTATTAAAACAAGGCTCAAGCCAAAACTAATCCTCGGGGATACCTTGGCCGAGGCATCTAACCGAGTCCGCCAAGGTGTTAAAATATTCACACGTGAAACACATTTTTATTTTTAAAACCAGCCGTTCCTTGGCTTTGGCCGAGTTACACATTCACGTGGGGGTTCGACGTGAAGTGAGCTCTAATACTACCCCGAGAGTTACCCTCCTCCCCTCTACAACCGGAGTAACTATATAACTGGGTTTACCGTGCCCCTCTAATAGGCAGTCCACGAAAACCCGTCACTGCAGTGACTAACCCACCAATTTTAATAAAATTTCGACAGTATAACGTGGCTTTTATTTATTTATCCAGCCTGCATAGTAAAATCAACTTACATAAATTTACCAAATGCACTCACAAAATATAGCCACATATACTCATTTCTCATAAGCCATTCCTAGGAAAATATATATTTTTCAAGTCAATTTGCAGCCTCCAATTACTCAATTTGTCACATTTATTCCTAAAACATCAAAAATCCCGTTTTAATCTCATTCTCATTTCATAAAATATATAAAGGGCATTTAAAAATAAACTCTAGATAATTTACAATAATAATAAGTTTATTCACCGTTTGTACAAACTAAAAGCTTTCTAAGCGCCCCGATCACTACTCATCGGGTACACTTCTTTGCCTTTTTCGGAAGGCTCTCCTCCTAGGCACATTACAAAAATTTACACAATTCATCACATTGATGCTAAATCACTATATAATTAACTTAAATCTTATACTAATGCATGGTATGAAATGTAATAGCCTAAAACGGCTTAAACGCGGTATTAACCTATTTTTGGCACTTTGCTCGATAAATTGCTAACGCGCTCCATTTTAGCTCTACATCATCCCATTCTCTCTCCAACATTTCTAACCATTAAATATCAGCCAATAACCTTCTAAAAACAACAAAATCAGCTCACTCCCTTCCTTGGAAAATTTGGCCAAAAATGGGACATTAACTCGGTTAATTTTTTGCTTTGTTTTTCTATCACGTTTAATCGTTTTTCATCATTCTCTCTTCATTTTACTTAGAATAAAATCAATTCATCATCATTGTACAGCATTGAGCATCCAGCCAAAAGTGGGTATTGTGAAAATTTAATGATTTCTTGCCCAATTTAATTTCTAAACACATTTAACTAACTAAAACTATCAATTTAACTAAAAATCAAAACCTAAAAATTTCAATTTCTCTCCCCTAGAATTTCGTCCAGCCCTTGATATCACTTTTTGATCTCTCTCCTCAAGCATGCTAAATGGAAATAAAGGCATAGGAAAGGTAGAAATCAAGCTAAAATCGAAAAATCTTACCGTTAGATGCGTAAACGGTTGAAAATCGTGAATTCCCCTTTGAATTTTCTTGTTTCTCTTTAGTTTTTCTTTTTTTCTTCCTTTCCTCTCTATTTCCTCTCTTGTTATTCCTTATGGCCGGCCAGCACTTAAAATGGGGTTTAAATGGGCCGACTTTTCATTAAAATAATATTATTTCATTAAAAAATGCCACGTGTCACTTTCCTATTGGCCCATTTTTAAAATTTCATCCATTTGTTTCCAAATTTTCACCATACACTTGTCTCACATATCCATAGCTTAGATAAAATTCTCAGACTTATCCAAAGTCTTGGTGGAGTAATTTTTGAAATTTACACTTTTGTCCCTATAAAAGTGAAAAATTACATTTTTGCCCAAAAAACTGAAAAATTGCCCATAGACATATTTTTCATCCCTTATACTCATACAATTCTCCAATTTGTCAAATTTGATCTAAATTCTCTCAAAATCTCAAATTTTGTCTACAGGTGGTAAAATTACGATTTTGCCCCTACACTCCAGAAATCACCAGAAATAAACTTTTTCACTTCCTATCATTAAATTATACTCCAAATAGTTAATCTTGATCAAAAATTTCACTCCATGATCAAATTATTATCTTAGGTGGCAAAATGACGATTTTGCCCCTAAACATCCAAATTTCCAATTTTACCCCAAATGAACCCTCGAACTCCAAACAATCATTTTTTAGTGATTTCTTGACTATAAAATATTAAATTTCATCCTACAATTCCTATTTGAACTAGTTCGAGGTTAAATCAACTCAAGTGTACCATTAGGTACAATACCGAGTTTCGTCTATTCTTAGGTGCTTTTCCTAGCATAATAACATACTACTCAGTGCATGTATGTCATGACATGTATTTATAGGGTCGGGTTTTACAGCAAGTCTTTCATCATGAATAAATTTCCTTAATTAAGGAAGGAAGTTTGAATAAAATACTAAGATTAAATTAAAGATTTTCTTGTCTTAGATTTGACCTAAATTATTTAATAAAGATTAGGTATGTGACACCAGTACCCTCGAATAGAAGTCAATATGACCTTATCAATGAGACAAAAGGTCAATTGATGCTGATTTAAGTGCCAAAGGATGGAGACGAGTGAAAAGAGTATTTTAAGATAAAATATTCTGCATGCGAAGAAATAATAATAAAATAATAATATTTTTATCGAGGAAGAATTTGTGAGATAAAAGGTGATTTGGATGTGAATCGGGGAAAAGTAAGATGTTTTGGAGCCCCAGAAGATGAGTGGAAAATTTTGGAAAAAAATAATATTTTATTAATAAAATAATATTAAAGTATTAATATTTTATTTTGTGTCAAAATTTTCTATGAAGGAGAAATACATGGTCAATCTAAGTGGGAGAAAAGAAGAACGAGAAAATTTTGGGAAAAAAATGATGTTAATGGGGCCCGCGTGTCTTTATTAAATAAAGATAGCGTGGGTAAATAAATATTTTAAATATTATGGAGACACCGCGTTGGAGTACAAACTTTATATTTCATTTGTACATGTGTAAAAGAAGATAATAGAAGAAAATTGGAAATTAGAAGAGGGTTGGGAGGACTAAATTGAAAGGATGGGAACCTAGAAGGGCAAAACGATAATTTTCCTATCAAGCTTGGTCAAAGTTTCCTTTGGAAGCTTTGATCCTTCATCCTTATCAAATGGCCAGTCATCATCTCCAAAGCATCATCTTCCTTCTCCTTCTCCTCCCAATGCCATTTTTGTTCTTCCACCATAAAATTCAAGATTTTCATTTTCTTTTCCGTGCTTTCTTTTCTTAATTCTTTCTTCTCCTAACTTCTTGGGCATCAAACTTGCAGCTTCTAACCCTAATTTCCAGCACATCTAAACCCTAGGAGAGAGAAAGAAAAATCTCTCTTTCTTTCCTTTAATTCCTACTTTTACTCCACTTTCAACAACACTTGGATTTTGGCTTCAAATCTTCATTTTTAAGGCTAGAAGGTATATATTTTCAACCTTTGAATTTTTGAATTTATGGGTTTGTAATTTTTAGACTTTATTTTATAAGTTTCTTCAAAATTTCTTTCCTTGAAATTGCTAGGTTTGGTTGATCTTTATACCTCCAAGCACCAAGGTAAAGAAACTTCAAACTTGAACAATTAGTTTAATGGGTTTGTGAATTAGACTAGAATTCTAAGTCAAAAGTTGGGTCAGAGTGTAGATTGTATAGTGTATATTTATTAGAATTATTAAATTTAAATTATGACTTGATGAAGGTTGTTATGGCTTATTGCTAAATATAGGTTTTAACGGTATTTCGGGACTACCTGGATTAAGACTTTGTGGGCACTAGTTTTGTAAGGTGGAATTAAGGTGAGTGAACTTGCATTAAAATGTTTTGGGATAAATGCATATGTGTTTAATTGAATCACTTGAAATGTTTTATCAGACTTTTCTTTAAAACGTGCATGGGAACAATCCCTTAATGAAATGTTTTTATGTGGTAAAATATGTGATATAATGAAACCATGTGTTCCTATATTATGTAGATATGTATGTTATGCTTTGAGTGATAATGCCATATAATAGCTATAACCGTGCACGTGCAGTGTGGGAGTGCAAGTGACGGTGCCGGTGGTGTGTGGTGTGGGAGTACACATGACGGTGCCGATGGTGTGCGGTGTGGGAATGCACATGATGATATTGAAATGTGCGTGTAGGGAGTGCACCTGATGATATTGAAATGTGCGTGTAGGGAGTGCACATGATGATATTGCCTTGTGCGTGTAAGGAGTGCACGTGAACTGAGTAAGGCAGCGGTGGTGTACATGTATATATATATATATATATTATAGACAAGTTATGAAATAACAATTTGATTGTACTATATGTTATAGACTGCCTTTTCGCTGCAGTGAGATTCGCTCTACTATGCTTCCCTTGCTTGAACTTCCTAAATGTTTTAAAATGAGTTGAAAAAAATCATGGCATCGAGTTTTGTTCATAGTATACAAAATTGCATTGTTTTTAAACAAGTGCATTGTGTTTTCGAAAAGCTCTTCGTATTGTTTGCTTGTTCACTTCCTATGTTCACTCACTGGGTTTATACTCATTTTTTTCAACTTCATGTTTTAGTTTTCAGGTTCGAAGATAGTTGGATCTTAAGTAGAGGCGCTTCTTCCTGTTCATTTTATGGTAGGTTTGCCAAAACACTCCATGATAGTATCCACGCCAGAGTCACTCCGTTAATAGTCAAGGTCTTTTGTATAAGTATATGGTTAATTAAATGTAATTCATGAGATTTGTTGTAAACACAGTATGTTTGGTTTGCATGATAATGTCGCCACAAGTTGGCATATGGTAATATTATTTTGTGAATGGTATTGTTCAGTTGCCATGATTTATTTGCGAAAGGAAATTATTTTTGAAAACAATGAATTAAGAACCTTAGAGGTAAAAAGGGAGAGGTGGTCTAATAAACAAGTTTCATAAAAAGGCTTGCTTGGGCCCAATGGGCCACGCTTATTGGGTCCTTGCACCGGTCATGGCCCAGGAATTGGGCTGTGACAGACTTGGTATCAAAGCTCTAGCTTTAGGTCAGTCTTAGGGGTTCTTGTGTTTGTTAGCGGATGTCACAACCTAATTCCGGACCATGACCAGGGCAAGGGCCCAATGGGCTCAGCTCACTAAGCCCAAGCAAGCCTATTTATATGATTTTATACATTAATCCACGTTTCTTTAAAATCCAAAATCCGTAGTGTTCAAATATATTTCCTTTGAAAATAATTCATAAAACCTAATTATGAATTCAGAATGGCATCATCAACCATTATATACATATATATAAATCGACAAATGAATCTTAATATTTCACATCAAGTATTCATATACACATCATTAGACCTTGACCGTCAGCGGAGTGACTCTGGGCACGATTGCTAACATTTAGTGTTATGGTAAACTTATTGAGCAATGGGTAGGGAAGAGCACCTCGTCTTAGGATCCAATCACCCTTAACTCAAGAAACCTAAAACAAGAAGTTTAAAAATGTGAGTACAAACTCAGTGAGTGAACATAAGAAGGGAACAAGCAACGTTATTTTTCACTTGTCTCTTTAGTACCCAAATTGCCTTATTATGCTTCAATTGGCATTCGATAAGCTTTATTAGTCACCTATCAAAGTATGGGGTTTTATAGCTGAGTTGTGGGAGTTTGTGTAGAGTCTCATCCTTGGATTGTGGGTGTGTAACGCAAGCTAAGGATGGGAGCCTACATAGGCACTTAATTCATTAGAAACCTACCTATTCCTATGATGTATAAATGGCTAAGTAATTAACGCTTGGTTGCATATAGGTTTGGAGGTGTGCCTGTTACACATGCCATGTCTAGAAGAGACGATAGTCTGGATGCCCCTCACAATGCTAGCGAGGGATCATTAGATTCCACTGCCAAGAGCCAATGGCGCCTTGATCTAGGTAGTTCAAAAAGTGGCCAGTCTCGAATTCCTATTACATGGATTCCATTAGAATTGGAAGAAATGTTTCGCAATAAGGAAAACCTTGAGAGTAGTGAAAGACATGAAAGTGAGGACAGCTCTGACCTTTAGGAAGTCGTAAGAAATTTCCTTTGGAAAAGTCTGAGGAAAGGTTTAAGAAGAAAGTGAAGGAGGCAATTGTAAAGGGAGATATTTGTCTAAAAAAAGTATCCGTTGTCTGACACTTTCCTCCTAGTTGTGGAATAGATGCTACGCTTGTGAGTAGGGAGGAATACATAAGAATACAACAAGCTGGGAAGAATAGGAAACATGAGGATGAAGAGGATCATGAAGAGGACCCGGAGGAGGATCAGTCGATGTGCTCGGATCAAGGCTACAATGACCCTAATGGCACTTAATATTTTTGTTGAATTTTATATTACTTTAAGTCTAGGCAGACGTGATGTAAATGAAGTAGTAGTAGTTATTTGTACGAAGGACTTAAGAGTTTGGATTTTATTCTTATGTGACTCAAATGGATTATGAAGTAGCTATTTAAATGACTTGGTGTATATGGGAATCTTTTGGTATAACAGAGGTCGACTAGCAATATAATTATTGAGGAAAGATATACACTCTAGTGGTGTGATTGGTCACTTTAGGCAATTATTGAAGGTTGACGTAGAAAGTCATTAACGATTCAAGCAACTACAGGATCTGACGATAAATATGTTTTACAGTACTACGAAATGGTTACTAGTAAATGGATGGACTTTTGAGTGGTAACCCTAGTTTCTAACAAGGTGCATAATGCCATGTGAATTGATAGTGTTTATTAGGAATTATCATTTATTATGGTATGTGGGTATGTCATGATTTCGAATACGAAAATAAGTAAGTAAATAAATGAAGCCACAGTTTATGGGGCAAGTTGAATCGAAGAAGTTGATTTTTGAGTAAACATATTGAACTAGGGGACTATGTTATAATAAGCAGGTTCAATGTGTTTGTAATTGCATAGGATATCGTGAGACAACGTGGTAAGGTCAACAATCAATCGTGGGAATGTAAAATTAGGAATTCTTGATTTGTAAGGATTGTGAGTATGAGGTGTGAAAAAAGATGAACTATTTTCATGGTCATTTGTACTGAAATGTCAATAAACTATTTGAGTTACTAGACAAGAAAGACAATTAATTATGGGTGATAAGAATTGTGGAATGCCATAAATAATGAATAATTATGTGTGTGGTGCTGTATATATATATATATATCTTGTGAAGTCATTACACAATACGAAAAGGATGTCCTAAGGTGGGACTTAATGATTGATGATGACTGTTAAGGGATAATATGAGTTTAAGGTATTGACATGGCCAAATGCATATGATAAGCAAAATGAAGATACACATGTTGATGGAAACTGTGGTATAGGCTTAAAGGAAAGCCATGCGGTTGAGAATGATTGGTGCAGTAGCCTTAAAGGTAGAATGATTACACCGATAAAGTAAATTCCAGTAGCTGCAACGTCACAACGCTGACTGCCCAACACTACCGTACTAAGAAACCTTCATGGCTAGGAAGCGCGAGCAAATTGTGAGTGGTATGAAGATGAAACTCACAAGTTGAATTATGGTCATTGGTCTTAATGTTTAGTTTTGTTAATTGGAGTTTTAAGCGTGTTAGGAAAGTGTTTACATGAGTGAATTGAAAAGTTTCTTTATTGCCTTATATATATTGGCATGTAAGTAAAAGAGAAGTTAGAGAGTTCTTAAGATGGCTACATTGAGATAAATTACCATGTGGAGTGTCAAAATGAATAATATGTTGACTAAAGTCAAATTCTAAGAAATAAAGGAGACAAGAGATTAAGCCTTGTTAAAGGCTAAGGAAAAAGTGAGTGAAAAGTTAGATGAATGTATGAGACATTGACAAGGGATGTCAATACCAAGTGATAAAATTGTGAATAAAGGATTACAAGGGTAGCATAGCAAATGAGTTAATATAAAGTAGTGCTATGAGGATTTACAAATCTTGTCTTGACTTAGTCGAATGAAGAGGGTTAGTAACAACACAAGGCCAATTACGTGGCATACTAGAAACCTATGAAAATAAACTGAGGATTGAATAGATGAGTATGCATTTATATATCTTCGAGAATAAGTACATGTCTATGGAACGATATGCTCGAGATGTTAAAGAGCAAATAAGTGATTAAGTGCTTCAAGAATGCATAAACATCCTTGAGAAGGAATTACCAATCATACACGGCAAGTATAAAATATGGGATTTGAAACTTGCTAAAGAGCCTAACTGCTAAGCCACGGGTTAAATAATTATATGCGATAAGACATAAGTTAAAGGTAGGCATCAATAAGGAAATACTCAAGAGGAATCTTGCTATGGATCTTGTGGAAACAAGAATTAAGTTATGTGGTTACAAAAAGGAAGTTGTGAGCTAAGAGTGATACTCACATTAACATTGAGAGGTACTTAAGAAGAACCTTGTTTCAAGTCTTGTAATATCAAGTACATATGGTAAATTGGATAAGGGAGAATGATGTTACATTAGTATCAAAGAGTAGTGCAAAAGATGATTGAAGGTGACCTTAGTAATGAAGTCAGATGATGAAAAGCTTTTAATGTATTATGGAAATTGGAACTCGAAAATGCATGCAGCATGCATGATTCGAATAAGTCTAAGTCTTAAGTGACTGGTTAATATTCGAAATGAAATAAGGATATGATATATATATATGTTAAAGGCATGAAAGAAAAATTGAGAAATAAGGATGACTTTTAGGGATTGTGGTATTGCATAAGATGCAATGATCAAGTAAAGATGAATTTTTGAAGAATCAATGAGATCATAAAGCATGTACACATATTGGATTGCAATTTAATGAAAATGATGTTTAGTAGTGAGATATGATTAATGACATTATGATGCAAGGATATATAGTATAATGATACTTAAGCATATAATTGGAAATGATAAGAAAGGAGTATAGGCATGTAAATGATGTGAAGTTATGCATAGGCATAATGAGAATTCGTATGGATTATGTAAGAGATAACTTGTGGTAGACACAAGTGGAATGGTGATTTAAACATATAAAAAGGGTAATCTGAAATTGATTTACTAGTGATCATAGATTAAACATGAGAATATTGACATCTAAATGTGCATGTATATACAAAATGTGTGGGGTTAATGATGTGACCAACTAAAGTGAAGAAATGTTCTCAGAGATCTAATATTTGAACTCGATATATTTGAGGAGTTGTATGGATAATACAATGATAAAAAATTCTGTTAGAAATGGAGTTATGTTGATATAAGAAGTTTTGAGAAAAATAGTCGAAGAAATGATATCACGAAAATGTAATCTATAACGTGATTAAGCCATGCAAGATGGACTAATATGATTAATAAGATTTAAGTTGCATAAACACAGGAAAAACATGAAGTATGAGGGAATGGTTGAAAGATTCAACTCCCCAGAATGTTGGAAATAGGTATAGGAATGAATAAGGCATGTTTAGGATGCCATAAGTTATATAATATTGTATGGGGATAACGTGAATGAATGACGAAAGGTTTGACAAGAATCGAAATAAAGATATGTTTAAGGTTAGTAATGGAATTTAAGGCATACTTGGGGTTTTAATGATAAGAGAAAGAACAATAATGAAGGGTATCATGGTTCTGACTCAAAGATGACAATAGAGATAGGCTATGTACCCTGACCTTGTAACGTGTTTCAGTCGAACGAAAGGTAACGAAGTGCATAAATCAAAAGTCCTTATGAAGAAGGAAATGAAATTGGATCATTGAGGGAGATTAATAACTCGATGTCAAGGAGAATTCGAGGATGAATTCTTTTAAGTGGGGGAGACTATGACACCCAGTACCCTTATCAATATGACCTTATCAATGAGACAAAGGGTCAATTGATGTTGATTTAAGTGCCAAAGGATGGAGACGGGTGAAAAGAATATTTTAAGATAAAATATTCTGCATGTGAAGAAATAATAATAAAATAATAATATTTTTATTGAGAAAGAATTTGTGAGATAAAAGGTGATTCGGATATGAATCGAGGCAAAGTAAGATGTTTTGGAGCCCCAAAAGACGAGTGAAAAATTTTAGGATAAAATAATATTAAAATATTAATATTTTATTCAGTGTCAAATTTTTCCATGAAAGAGAAATTCATGGTCAATCTAAGTGGGGAAAAAGAAGAATAAGAAAATTTTGGAGAAAAATGATGTTAATGGGGCCTGCATGTCTTTAGTAAATAAAGATAGAGTTGGTAAATAAATATTTCAAATATTGTGGAGACACCGTGTTGGAGTACAAACTTTATATTTCGTTTGTACATGTGTAAAAGAAGATAATAGAAAGAAATTGGAATTTAGAAGAGGGTTGGGAGGACTAAATTGAAAGGATGGGAACATAAGAGGGCAAAACGATAATTTTTCTATCAAGATTGGTCAAAGCTTCCAAAGGAAGCTTTGACCCTTCATCCTTATCATATGGTCGGTCATCATCTCTAAAGCATCATCTTCCTTCTCCTTCTCCTCCCAACGCCATTTTTGTTCTTCCACCATAAAATTCAAGATTTTCATTTTCTTTTCCTTATTTTCTTTTCTTTTCTTACTTCTTTCTTCTCCTAACTTCTTAGGCATCAAGCTTGTAACTTCTAACCCCAATTTTCAACACATCTAAACTCTCGGAGAGAGAAAGAAAAATCTTTCTTCCTTTCCTTTATTTCCTATTTCTACTCCACTTTCAATAACACTTGGATTTTGGCTTCAAATCTTCATTTTTAAGGCTAGAAGGTATATATTTTCAACTCTTGAATTTTTGAATTTATGGGTTTGTAATTTTTAGACTTTATTTTCTAAGTTTCTTCAAATTTTCTGTAATACCCTATATTTTGATACAGTGACTAATAAAGCTGATCAGATATAAATTGAGGTCAATTATAATGTTTAAAAGTGATGAAAGATGAAAGGAATAGTTGGGATAAAATATTTCCAAAGTGAGGAAATAATAATAAAATAATAAAATTTTACGGAGGAGAATTTGTGAAATAAAAGGGGATTCGGAAGTCAATTGAGGCGTAATAAGATATTTTGGGTACCCAGGAGACAAGAGGAAATTTTTAAAATAAAATAATATTAAAATATTAATATTTAACCAAATGTTGAAATCAGTCATGTAGAAGGATCTTATGGTTGATCCAAGTGGGGGAGAAAGAATACAAATAAATTTTTGGAGATGAGCGACGAAAGTGAAATACACGTGTTTTGCTAAGTCGAGCCAACACGGATAAGTAAATATTTAAATATTATGGCAATACCGCGTTGAAGTGTAATTCTGATATTTTGGGTGGTACACGTACAAAGGAAGGAAAATAGATGAAAGTTGAAATTTTTAGACATATTAAAAGGATCGAATTTAAAATATAAAGATTGAAGGATTATGTAGTGGAATTAAATGGAAGAAATAAAATAAACAAATAGTGAAATAATAATATAAGTATATATATATATATATATATATATATATATATATATATAATAAAATAAATAGATAAAGAAAGACCAACATGGGCAGCTGCCCATGTGGTCAATAAAAAGAATCAAAAACTCTTTATTTTATTTAATGGAAGGGGGGTTGGCCATGTGGAACAAGATGAAGATGGAAAGAAAGATGGAGGGGCCGGCTAAATTGGAAAAACAAATGGGAAATAAAAAATATATAAATAAGTAAATAAGTAAAGTAAAGAGGAAGAAAGAGAGAAGTTGGTTAGTGAAAGAAAAGACAAAGAAATAAGAAGGCGTCGAGCATAAGGAGAGCAAAAAGAGCAAAAAGAAAAGAAGAGAAAGCCGAGCGATGAGAAAGAAAGGGAGAGGAGAAAGAGCTGAGTTAAGGGGGCGATTTTGCTGCCATTTAGGGAGGAAAATAGAGCTATTTTTCTGTCAATTTAAGGGTGAGAGGAGCAGCTTTAACTGCTGATTTTGAAGGCTGAAAGGTGCAATTTTGATTGTTGATTTTGAAGGTTGAAAGGTGCGATTTTGGTTGCTGATTTTGAAGGCTGAAAGATGCGATTTTGGTTGCTAGTTTTTGTAGCTTTGGCTGCTGATTTTTGGAGGCAGAATAAAACAGCTTAGCTGCTGATTTTGAGGAGAAATATAGTAGCTTGGCTATCAATTTTGATGTGGATATGAGCAGCTTTAGTTGCTAAAAATTTTTGGTTGAAAGAAATAAGAAGTTGTTACTTAAGGGTGACAGGGAGAGAGAGAAGGAAGTTGTGGACAGCTTGTGTACGTAAGAAAGGAAAAAGAAAGACAAGCAAGGAGCTACTTATTGGTGGGAGAAAGGAGGAAAAGAAAGAGAGAAAGAAAAGAAAATAAAAGAAAAGAAAAGAAAAGAAGAGAAAAGAAAAGAAATATATATATATGCATATAAATGGACATGGCCCAATAAGAAAAGAATAGGCATGGCCCAATTAGAAAGAAATGGGAAGAGCCCATGAAAAAAGGCCCAAAAACAACAAAGGAAGAAAATTTCAAAAGAGAAGGAAGGTGGAGACTTGGGCCAACCTAGCCTAATTTGGTAAAATTGCATTACTCTTCTCCATGGCTTATTATGAAATTAGACTGTTTGGAGGCTAGCCCTCTTTATTTAATTATACATTAGTTATTTGGTGATATGAAGTAAATTTAAGTTGCTTAAAAGGTTGAAATAGGCATTTAATACCATAAATAAGTTACCGATGTTAATAATCTAAAGAATTACGTGAGCAAAGGATGTAATTAATTTTAGTAAAAATGTATTAAGAAGTGAATTAGGTGAATGGATTGACGATAGAATGAGAAAAAGAAGTGGAATTGATGCACTAAGTATATTTGGTTTAAATTGTTGCTAGGAAAGTTTATTGTGGAAACGTGCCGAACGAAGTATGTGACGGGCAAATAGGAATAATTATACGTGTACAAATCAATAGCGACGTAGAAATCCCGTTATTGTGAAGTGAGTAATCTTATCATCATTTTAATTATCTAAAGTGGTCTTTTTATTCGATTTTGTGAATTTTATGGAAAATGAGTTTAAATTGTTAATTTTTAGGTTTTATAAACAAAATGTATTTAAATTAAATGATTTTATAAAATTGTCTTGAAATTGAATGATGGCTTTGAAAATAGAGTAATTGGAGACCATTTGATGTATTGTGAATTTATGGTTCTAATTGATTGGCTTATGGCAATATTGGCATGAATGGCTGAATTGGTATTTGTGTTGAAAATGTATAAACTGTTGTTTGCCTTGATAGGCTGGATAATGATAAAATTGCCATGTCATGCTGTTGAATTTTTATTGTATGGTGGGTTTAGCTTGCTGCAGTGGGCAGGTTCTGTGGATCAACCTATTAGAGGGGCACAAAATTCGATTATATTCGTACCTCGGTTGGAGAGGCTCATAGGGTATCTCTTGAGGTATAGTTTGAGTTCACGTCACGCCAAACCACCTCGTGATGATGAACTCCGCTAACGCTAAGGAACGACTGTGTTTTTTTAAACTAGAAATATGTTTACGAGTATACAAAATTTTTAACAGCTTTGGCGGGCTCAGTTGGATGCCTTTGATCAAGGTGTCACCGAGTACTATTTGATGGCATGAGCCAAATGTTTATGAAAGTCATAAGCCTTATTGAGGAATTAAATGAAATACAATCGTTTGCCTGGGTTGGGATGAATTTTCAAGTTGTGAAATACGTATTGTGATGGGATATTTTGATTGTCTCTTATTACTCGGCTTTTGCTTATTTAAATGATGTTTGTTTACTCTTTGGGATTTTATAATCTCACCACTTTCCTTTCAACCCATTTCAGGCTCAGAATAGACTGTAGATAGTTGATATCATCGTGGACTACAGTTGGACTTGCATCCTCAAAAACTATAGGTTCATTTCTTTCGATACTTTTGGTCGTTCGTGGGCCCACATGTCACTGTAAATTAAATTTTATACTTTGGTTATCTGTATTACAGTATGTATGAATTTATTTAGCTTTTACGCTACAAAAATTATTTACTGGTAACTCTATAAATATTATTTTATAAGAAAATAGAATATTTTATTGAATATTTTTATTATATTCAAATAGTTATAGTTTCACTTTAAATGAATGTTTTAGACATCTAAACTTATTTTTGATTGTGAAATATGTGTTTTTCACTTGCATACTATATTTTTAGCTGGTTTCGAGATTTTTGAGGAAAAATTACCAAAATGCCCCTATGAGACAAAAATTATTTTTTTCTTGTTTTTATTTGGAAATAGTTTATAATCTCTCAAAACATGATATTCAACAATTGTCGCTCATAGGGGAGGTGAGAAAACTGATATTAAAGCCTTGCGAGGTTTCGGTTGGCATTTTGGGTGATGAATGTCTATCGGGACATCGCCTTGGTTGTCATGGGCTCGAGGAGAGTATCGGGTCATGACAATTCGATTGCTATCAGAGCTTTTGGTTTTAAAGATCAAAGCTTTTGGTTTTAAAGTTGTTAAAAACAATTAAAAAAAATTACAATGTTAGTACGGCCCCAAGTTAAGTTAGGTTAGATTGAGTAGAATGCATGTATCTGCATATAGAAACCTACCTATTCTTGTGATGCATGAATGATTAAGTAATTACTTCTTGGTTGTGTATAGGTTTTGAGGTGCACTGGTGACACACACACCATGTCTAAAAGAGGTGGTAGTCCCGATACCCCTCATAGTGCTAGTGAGGGATCATTAGATTCCACTGTTTGAAGCCAATGGCACCCTGATCTAGGTAATTTGGAAAGTGGTCCATCCTGAATTCCTATTAATAGAATTCCTCGAACTTAGCAGAGTGGTTTCGTAATAAGGAAAGCTTTGGGAGTACCGAAAGTCTTGAAAGTGAGGATAGCTCCGATACTCCATAAACTATAAGAAATTTTCTTTTGAAATAATATGAAGAGTACCATAAAGAATGGATAAGGAAGGAAATTACAAGGAGATATATTCGTCCTAGGAAGGGCATGTCAGTTGTTCAACACTATCCTCCAGGCTGTGGAATGAATGTAAAGGAACAACAAGAAAAGAATAAGAAGAAAGTAACTGTTGCAAATAATCCCCGTAGGAAAGTGAACGTTGTATGACATTTTTCTCCCGGATGTGGAAGAAATGTTGCACCGGTGAGTGATGAGGAATTTAGGAGAATATAACAAGCCTAGATTGAGGAAAAAAGGAGAAAATCTCAAGAGGAGGAAAACCCTAAAGAGGATTTTAAGAAGGATTTGGAGTAGAATCTTTCGATAAGATCAGATTAAGATGATGATCCTAATGACATGTAATATTTTCATAGGATTTTGTACTACTTTAACTCTAGGTAGATGTAGTGTAAAGGAAATAATAGTTAACTGTACAAAGAAGTTAATAGTTTGGCTTTTAAAGTGTATAACTAGAATGGATTACAAAATAGTTGTTTAAATGACTGGATGTATATGGGAATCTTTTAGTATGATAGGGATAAATTGGTAATATAATTATTAAGAAAGGTTATAAGAGGGAGCAATAAGGTTATAAATGACATTCAAAATGGATAACGTGATTAAGTTGATGATTGTAATTTAAGCATGAAGGGGATTACTCAGTGATGCCATGACATTATGAGGTAATAATTGGGCACAAATATAGCCCAATGAAGTTAAATTATGGAATATGGGGAATATGAAATTTTGATTTAGTAAGGATTGCGAGAATAAAGTGAGGAAGAAGCTGAGCTGTTTTCATAGTTAATTATACCGAAAGTCAATAAAATTAATGGAGTACAAGACAAGGAAGATAATTAGATAGGGATGACAATAAATTTGAGGAAAGCAACCTATGTGTGAGGTGGTATATGTGTTATGAATTTATTACACCATATGGAAAGGATGTTTTGAGGTGGGTTTTTATGAAGGATGATGAAAGTCAAAAGATGACATGAGTTGAAAGTATTAACTTGGCTTAGTACGTATACTTATGGAACTCATGATATATGCTTAGAAGGGAAACCCAATGGTTGAGGATGATTGATGTAGTGACTTTGAATGCAGATAAATAGCTTTGATGATGAAATTTCTAGTAGTCACAACACCTCAGCACTGACTGTCCAGCATTGTAATGCTCCGAATACCTCATGCCTATGATGCATGGGTAAGATGGGAGCAACACGATAATGAGCTTACAAATTGAATTTTGGTTATTAGTCATTGAGCTTTGTTATTTAGGAGTTTTAAATATTCTAGAGAATGTCTACTTGAATGAATTGAAAAGCTTCTTTATCACCTTGTGTATGGGCATATAATTAAAAGATAAATTGAAAGATTCTTGAGATGGCTACATTGAGATAAGATACCAAGTGATGAAAGTGTGAATGAAGGATTACAAGGGTGGTATAGAAAACAAGTTTATATAGAATATCATTATGAGAATTTACAATTTTTGTCTTGACTCAGTTAAACGACAAGGGTTAGTAACAACATGAGGCCCATAGTGTGGCACCCTAGAAACGTATGAAGATGAGTTGGGGATTGAATGGATGAGTACGTATTTTTATACCTTTAAGATTAAGTGTTTTAGGAATGCACAAACATCCTTGAGAAAAAATTTCTAATCATACATGGCAAGTATGAAATGTGAGATTTTTAAAACTTGCTTAGGAGCCTAACGGCTAAGTCACAATGTCAAGCCCAGCTCTACAATATGTTTATTATGCCATTCTTACATAAGAATTCATGTTTGCTTACTTGGGTATCTCGAAAATCGTTAAAGGACGGTAATGTACAAAATGGTATAATTAAGTTGAATTAAGCCTCGAACTAGTCCAAATAGAGATTTTAAGATGAAATTGAGAATTTTAAAACCCTAGAATGACTTAAAATGGTGATTTAGAGTTCGAGGACCGATTTGGAATCAAATTGGAATTTTCATGACCTAGAAGCAAAATGATCATTTTGCCACCCGAGGTTAAAATTGGAATGTTGGAAGAAGTTTTTGACCAAGATTGACTATTTAGAATATAATTTGAGTTTGAGAATTGAAATTTTTTAATTCCGGCATTTTTCCAAGCATAAGGGCCAAATATTCATTTTCCCACCCCAAGGGCAAAATTGGAATTTTACACCATCCAACACTTGTCCAGCACATGAATTTTACCCAATATTATCATGGATAATTGAGGAAATTTAAGTGGTGGAGAGAGATTGCTTAATTGGTAAGAATGACACATGGACCAATGGAATGGTGACATGTGTCAAATTTTCATCCACTTATTATTTTCCTCATAAATTAGCACAAAATCAGCTCATTTCTCTTCATATGGCCGGCCAAAGCAAGAAGAAAGGAAGAAAAGAAAGAACAAGAACCCTAGGGTGAAAATTCAAGAGAAAATTGGTGGATTTCAAGTAATCAAGCAATCAAAGGTAAAATTTCTTGATTTTGACTTGTGATTTACCTTTCCCATACATTCTTTTGCATTTTCCATGATTGAATCATATGATTTCATGATGGGTATCTTGCTAGCTGAACACTTAGAGAGAGGTTTTGATGCTTGATTTGGTTAGATTTCAATGTATTTTAGTGTTTTTAGTTGATTGATGATATGTAGCATGAAAATCAAGCAAGAAAAATTCATGTTCTTCCATCACCCATCATTGGCCGAATTCTCCATGTGGAATATTGAGGATGATTTTGATTTTATTTCAAGTGATTTGGTTAGGAATTAGTGATTTATGGTGTGAGAATCAAGTAGGAAAAATTATAGTGCTGATGCACCCACCATGGCCGAATATTCCAAGAGAAAATGTGAGGATGATTTTACCATATTTCAAGTTATTTAATTTGCGTTTGATGATTTGAAGTATCAGGAGAGAAATGAAATTATTTGGAGTTAAATTGGACATATTGGCCAATTAATCAGACGATAGATCGAATTAGGCCAATACCATTTTATTTAGGTACATAATTGAATTTATATTGAACACCGTATTTAGATAGTTACCCGAGTATTTCATATCCCATTTCATGCATTAGTATAGAGCCTAAATTGGTTTTATAACAATTTAACACAAATGTAGTAAATGGCTTATTGTGCATTATGTCTAGGTGGTGAGCATTATGGCAAAAGTAAAGAGATAGTACCCAAGGATCAAGAATCGGAGTACTCAGAATTCTACTCCCGAAATAGTGAGTAACATTACTATCGTCTTAGTTATCTAAAGTAATTTTTATTCATTTTTGTGATTTTATAAAAAAATGTGTTTAAATGGTAAATCTTTAGGTTTTATAAAGAAAATGTGTTTAAATGAAATGATTTTATAAAATTGTCTTGAAATTGAAAGGTGGTTTTGAAAATGGAGTAATTTGAGACTAATTGCTATGTTAGAAATATTGGTTTGAATTGAATGGCTTATGATAATATTGGCATGAATGGTTGAATTGGTAAATGTACTAAAAATGTATAAACTGTTGATTTGCCTTGAGAGGCTATAAAATAAAATAATTGCCATGTCATGCTGTTGAATTTTATTGAATTGGTGGGTTATAAATTGGTCGCTGCAGTGGACGGGTTCCGTGGACCAGCCTATTAGAGGGGTACAGTAACTCTATTATATTCATACCTCAGTATGAGAAGGGCAGTTGGATAACTCCTGAGGTTAAAACTTTAGATTTCACTTCACGCCAAACCACCACGTGAGGGTGAACTCAACCAACGCCAAGGAACGACTATGTTTTCAAAATAAAAACATGATTTATGCATACATGACTTTTTAACAGCTTTGGCGGACTCGGTTTGAATAGCCCTCGGCCAAAGTCTCCCTGATAATTGAGTATGAGAATGATTTTGGCACGAGCCAAACTTTTCAGAAAATCATAAGCCTCGTTGTTTAATTTGGTGAAATGAATCTATTTTATCTTATTCAAATTAGTTCAAAATGTTGAGAATCATTTTTATGCTAATCTATTTTATCTATCTCCATTTACTCAGCTTTAGATATTTTAGATGGTATTTGTTTACTCACTGGGATTATATAATCTCACCACCCTCCTTTCCACCGATTTCAGGCTCAGGATAGTCGGTAGATAGCTCACTTTGTTGAGGGCTACAATTGGACTTGCATCCTAAAAAATTGTAAGTTTACCGCTTTTGATACTTTTGGTCGTTCGTGGGCCCATGTGTCACTGTAAATTAAATTTTATACTTTGGTTAGTTGTATTACAGTATGCATGAATTTATTTAGCTTTTACGCTACAAAAATTATTTACCGATAACTCTATATTATATTCAAATAGTTATAATTTCACATTAAATGAATGTTTTAGACATCTAAACTTATTTTTGATTATGAATTATGTGTTTTATACTCGCATACTATATTTTTAGTTGGTTTCGAAATTTTCGAGGAAAAATGAACAAAATGCCCTTGTGAGAAAAAAATTATTTTTCTATTGTTTTCATTTGGAAATAGTTTATAATCTCTCAAAACATGAAACTTAACAACTGTTGCTCACTGGAGAGGTGCGAAAACTGATATTAAAGCCTTGCGGGGTTCCGGTTGACATTTCGGGTAATAAGTGTCTATTGGGACACCACAGCGGTTGTCACGGGCTCGAGAGGAGTACCGGGTCGTGACAATTAGACTGGTATTAGAACTTTTGGTTTTAAAGATTAGAGCTTTTGGGTTTAAAGTTATTTTAAAGTTATTTTAAAAACTATAGTGTCAGTGTGGCCTAAGTTAAGTTAAGTTAAGTTAGGTTTGATAGAATAGAATACGTGCATCTACATATATAATTTGGAGTTGTTTAGACTCGTTCTGTTTCTTCTTATAGATCTTATGGGAGCATAAGTCATAGATAGGGAGCTATATGAACTCTGTTCCCAATAATGCACTTCCTTATTAATGTCATGCAAAGGTCATAAGTAGGGTCGTTGTCCTAGTTGAAGATGCCACCCGTGGCACGAGCCAGTGTTAGAAAGATCTTAAAACGAATGCTCCTAATGAAAGATTAATGAAATGATATATCCCTCCGATTAAGGATGGATAAATTTGGAGTTGGACTAATAGGCCGTGATAATTTATTCATTTGGTGGAGTTATAATTGAACTTATGGTTGTCAATTGGAAAAAGATTTGGGGACTATGGGTTGTATTAGGGTTAATATAAAGGAGCACGTGTGATAATGGTAATAAGGGGTGCACTTTGATTAGAATGAATAATGATGGTTGTAATTCACTTGGAGTGTATAAATTAAGCATTGAGGTAAGAGTAAACCCATACTTAAATGCATGAAGATAAGAACACTATGTTAATTGAGCTTTTTATGCCCATATAAAAGTGGTGTTGGGATTTTCAAATATTTTATATGTGAATATGTGTTGAATAGGTACAGCAGCTTAGAGGGAACTAGTGTTGATTTCAATTAAGCAATTGTGAGATTTCAAGAATTGATTGGACCTATTATAGTTCATGGATATAAGCACGTGAATTAACTTGAGAGTGATTATCAATGATTACTATAATTGATGTGTGGTCATGAAGAAGTTAGTAAACAAATCTGCTCTAAGGATGAGCTTGAACTTTGCTATGCATAGTAAGGGGAGCCATGTTAGACCTCAACCTCTATAGGCTTGTAACTAAGTATAGATGTAATAATATGAGCTAGGGGTAGTTTCGTCATTTTCTCTAATAAGCTTCCAGAAGAAATTTTTATGATATTTTAAGGCCTAAATAGGCATAAGATAGTATAAATGATGCGTGCTGATAAAAACACGAAGAAAACTAGAAGTTTCAACAATTTTCATAACAAGGGTAAAATGGTCATTTTTCACCTCAGGTTAAAATTTTAAGTTTTTATGAACCCGAGCATGTTTAGAACATTATGGATATTGTCTCAGTGTTAAAAGAGCAAAAAGATTGCATAAAAGATTGGAGGAGGGTAAGTTAATTGGTGGAGGGGCATTTTCGTAATTTTATGAGAATGGATAAGTTGGCCTATAAATACCTAGAAATTTCCAGCACCTTCTTGAATTTCCAACAACTGGTCTTTTTCTTCTTCTCCTCTCTCATGTTTCTTCAAACTCCATGAAAGCTTGATTTTCAAACTTCCACAACTCTCTCTCTAGCTCTAATTTTCATGCTTTTGGTGCATCCTTCCATAAACCCTTGTGCTGTTTCATCTTCTCACTTCAAAACCTTGAAATATCTTGTTTTCATACTTTCTCTCACTAGCTGGGCATTTTAGAGAGAGAAAGAGAGAATCACTCCATTGATTTAGAAGCTATTGGAAGAGAATCCAACTACAAAGGAACCCTAAGGTGAGTGATGCACCAAGTTTGATTTTTAGCTGCAGAAAATGGCTAGTAATTGTGATTTATGAGCTGTTTTATTGTTTAGTATGTTCATGACTTTTTAGTGATTAAGATAATGAACATAGATAGCCATTTAAAGTAGCAGTTGAAAACTAGCTAAGAGATAGCTTTTAAAGTTCATAGTGTGTAAAGTAATCTATTGTTTATGTTAATGTGATCCTAGGTTTTTAAGGAAGCACCATCATTCCAATTGGATCTTTAGGGGAATTTAAGTCAATTAAAAGTTCTATAATCAATTGGTGAGTGGACTACCTTCAAAACTGATTTTGGGAATATGATGGATTTGACAAAGTGTTTGAATGATTTTATACAATTTTTCATGAAAATGAATGCCTTCGGAACAAGCTTTTGAGAAAAGGTTTATGTTATGAAATGTGATTATTATGGATTTCTATGTGGCTGCATTATGTTGATATACATATATGCTTGAGTATAATGTTGTGTAATTATATTGACTTGGCTATGTGCGAGTAGGGAGTGCGCATAAGCCGAGGATGACCTGATTATGTGCGAGTAGGAAGTGCGCATAACCCGGTGATGACCCAGCCATGTGCGAGTAGGGAGTGCGCATGAGCTAGTGATGATGATGATGGGATGGTGTGATGATGATGATGATGGGTATATATGTATATATATATATATATATATATATGTAAATATGTGTGTTATAGGAAATTGATGGATAATGGTTTATGGTTGTAATGCATGTGAAACTTGACATGTTAAACCTTGAGAAATTGTTATGTGTTTCATATTGGTTTTGAACATTTCAAACAGGGTGGTTTTTCCTTTGGGAGAAAGGTAAATTTTGCATTGATGCCCTGTATTTCGCTGCAGCGAGAAACTCTCGGGTTTTGAAAGGGTAAGCTGGCCGAAAACTCACTGCAGTGAGGATGCATTTTCATTGCAGCGAGAATGACACCGTAGCTTCTCGCTGCAACGAAATACATTCTCACTGCAGCGAGAAACTTTCTGTTTCTGGGTAACAATTTCACTGCAGCGAGATTGAATCTCGCTGCAGCGAAAAATTTCTGTTTTGGTCTTCTATCTTATTCAAATGCTATCCTATCTTTCACTTCTTTGCTACCATATTAGAGCATGGACTTTCAACATTAAGGATTAAATGAGTTAAGTTTAAAATGAAGAGGTTTAGTGAGAAATCCTCGGCCAGTTGGGAAACCCTCGTTCGGTTAATAACTAAATCCCAACGTCGCTGCAGCGAAGATTCGTTGTTGTATTTAACTTGCTTGTGTAATATTGAAGTTTTATTTTTCAAATTATTTTATATGTATGGATTCATTATTACAATTGATTAGTTATTTAAGGGCTTGATGAGGGGTTTTTAATAAGAATAGAAACAAATGGCATTGTTTTGAAAAAGAATGCATCATGATTTCATTAAAGATTCCTTATGGTATGCTTGTTCCCTTCCTTGTTCACTCACTGGGTTTATACTCACCATTTTCAAATTCATGTTTTCAGATCACGAGGCAGCCGGTAACTAGGACAAGGTGTCCTTGTAGACTTGTGTCCATTTTTTAGTAGGTGTCTCGGCATTCAGTAGCTGTACATTCATCCAAGTCCTTCCGCTGGAATTTGAGTGTTATTTTGTTTGTATAGACAAACTTAATGTAAATTATTAGAATACATGTCGTAGACATTGTATGTAAATTTTTAAGGAGTAATGCCGGTACGAGTTGGCAATGTATATCACTATTTTGATTTAAAAGTATGAAATATGACTTAGCGATATTTGATGGAATGATGAGTAAGACAAATCGATAGGCTTGCTTGGGCTTAATAGACTACGTTTATTGGGCCCTTGCGCCGGTCATGGCTTGAAAATTTGGGTCGTGACAAGCCAAGGGATTAAAGGACTAGATATGGAATTGGTAGCTGGAGGTTAAATGACTTGGAAATGTCAAATCTAGTCTAAGTGTCATATGAAGTTCTATAATTGAGACTGATATACGAATTACTTGAAAGATCAATTTAAAAGTTTATTCGGTTCAAAGTGTGGCCTATGATACGAATGATCAGTCTTGAAAGTGATCTCCCCAGAGTAAAGAATTTAGAAAATGTTGATGTTTGGATATACTTTAAGAGAAAGAACTTCTGCATCCTAAGTTTAGGACAACTTTGATCTTATGATCGCAAAGGCAAGGTGTAATAACTAAGTAAATTATTCACTTAATAAATGTGATTGGTTATTGATGAATAAAGTCAAGATCTTAACATTTAGTGGTATACAAATTGATAATTATGTATTTAAGAGTTATTTTGAGACAATTCCTTCATAAAATTTGCACTAAATACTATGGTAAAGGCATATCAATGTTAATATGGAAATGTATCCAAGAATGATCTTAACATACCACCAAAGGAGAATTAAACATGTTGAAATTAATGTTCTAATAGTGTGCATATGATCGAAAGCTAGTTTGTAAGTTGTAGTTTTCATGATCACGAAATATATAAAGATTATCAATATATGGACATACACTTGGAGTTGTAATTTACAAGTTTGGAGTATTTAAGATATGATTAAATGGAATTAGCATTAGTTAAGGTATGTAAATCTTTTAATTAATTTCTGTGGAGTATGCATGATAGTAGAATGGAGGAACATAGTGCCGTGATACTATATGGTGAAGTTACTATACAATATGGAAAGAGTATTCTAAAGTGGGATTTATTGATTGTTAACAAGTGTTATAGGATGAGATGAATTTGAAAATATCGACTTTACTTATTATATGTGATAAGCACAAGAGGATATAAATGGTTATGGAAATTGTGACGTAAGCTTGGAGGGAAACCAAACGGTTGAGAATGATTAGTGTAGTAACCTTAAATATAGATGAGTAACATTGATTAAGTAAACTCCAACAGCCACCGTGCCACGGTGCTAAGAACACTTCATGTCTAGAACACATGAATAAAATGAGACAGATGTGAAGTTGAACTTACGAGTTGACCGAAAGTCATTGAACTTGATTTTGAGTTTTGTTAACTAGAGTTTTAAGGTTTTGGAAGGTATCGATATGAATAAGTTAAAGCTGAAATGGTTAAAAATGTTCCCTTCAGGGGGGGGAGCAAAAAGGTCTGGGGTTCGAAACTTGGCGAGAAGGTCCTGCAGGGCTTGTCGTGCCGCCCTTAGGCGCGGGGTTCCGAGTAAGTCAAGTGATGGGGATCCAGACATAACAATACCTTAAAGTTGGCCCCGAAGGGGATGCTACATAAACGACTAAGTTACAGGTTAAGTGATCACATGTTGTGAGACATAAGTTTAAGATAGATATCCCCAAGGAAATACTCAACAGAAGTTTTGCCATGGATCTCGTGAAAGCAAGCTCTAAGTTATGTGGTTTTAAAAAGGAAGCTGTAAGCTGAGAGTGATATTTATATTAACATTGAAAGGTACTTGAGGAGAATCTAGTTTCAAGTTTTGCAATTTTAAGTGCAGTTTATAAATTGGCTAAGGGAGAATGATGTTATGTTCATATGAAAGAGTGGAACAAAGGATGATTGAAGTTGACCTTGATAATGAAGTCAGATAATGAAACTTTCCTAATATATTATGTAAAATTGGAATTCAAAAATGCTTGAGGCATACATGATTCAAATGAGTCTAAGTCTTAAGTGACAAATCAATATCGGAACGCAAAAAAGATACAAGGTAATATAGAGGCATGAAGGATAATCAAGGAAAAAGGATGACTCTTAGGAATTGTGGTATTGCATAAGATGCAATGATCAAGTTAAGATAAATCTTTGAGGCATCAATGGGATTATAAAGCATACATGCATAATAGATTATAATTCAATGGAGATGACATTATGATGCAATGATATATAGTACAAGGAAACTTAAGCATATAATTGGAAATAATAAGAATAGAGTATAAGATGCAGAACTATGCACAGGTATGATGAGAATTTGTATGAATTATGAAGATTATTCTATTGAATCTTGGTTATGGATGGAAATGAACAAAGAGAAATTAGTCTGAAGGTATTTAAAAACAGAGACCCGTATACATAATGAGGAATATGGACATTTGAATGTGCGTGTACACGTATGTGTGGAGTTAATGATGTACTCAACTAAAGTGAAGAATCATTTTAATGGTTCGAGATTTGAACTTAACATATTTGATGAGTTGTATAGATAATGTAATGATCAAGAATCTTATCAGAAGTCGATTTATGATGACCTAAGGAATTTTGGGGAAATAGTTAAGGGATAGTAATCTATAGTGCGATTAAGCCATATGAGATGGACTAATAGGATTAAGAAGATTGAAATTTCCTAAATGCAAGGTAAACATGAAGTATGTGGAAATAATTGAAGCCATTAATCTTCCCTAACGTTGAAGATATGTACAGGAATGAGTATGGCATGTTAATGATGTTGTAAACTACACAATAATGTATGAGGATAGGATGAATGAATGAAAGTCGAGAAATTTGATATGGAATAAAGTAATAAGATAGTGATTGGTATACCTAAATAAGTATAAAATGCGATCGAAATTGGTATGATTGAGATGGAGTTATGGTTCAAGTTTAATGACAGTAATAGAAGCATGCTTGGTGTCTTGATATAAGAGATCAAAATTGTAAAGGTTACTGTTGATCTGATTTTAAAGGATAAAAATAGACATAAGTGAAGTACTCGAGTTGAATTGGAGGTAAATGAGGTGAACAAATCAAAATTCCCTATAATGGGGAGGACATAAGAAATCGAGCATTAGATGAGAAAACAATACCATCACTTTTTCTCTGAGTTCGGTAAATGAAATTTTGAGGTCAAAATTTAATTTTAAGGGTGGTAGTGCTATCAAGACCAACTCTACAATATGTTTATTATGCCATTCTTACATAAGAATGCATGTTTGCTTACTTGGGTACCTCGAAAATTGTTAAAGGACAGCAATGTACCAAATGGTACAATTAAGTTGCATTAAGCCTTGAACTAGTCCAAATAGAGATTTTAAGATGAAATTGAGAATTTTAAAACCCCAAAATGACTTAAAATGATGATTCGGAGTTCGAAGACCGATTTGGAGTCAAATATGAATTTTCATGACTCAGGGGCAAAATGGTCATTTTGCCACCCAAGGTTAAAATTGGAATGTTGGAAGAAGTTTTTGACCAAGATTGACTATTTAGAACATAATTTGAGTTTGAGAAGTGAAAATTTTAAATTTCGGCATTTTTTTGAGCATAAATGCCAAATAGTCATTTTGCCACCCCAAGGGCAATATTGGAATTTTACACCACCCAACACTTGTCCAGCACATGAATTTTTCCCAATATTATCATGGATAATTGAGAAAATTTAAGTGGTGGAGAGAGATTGCTTAATGGGTAAGAATGACACATGGACCAATGGAATGGTGACATGTGTCAAATTTTCATCCATTTATTATTTTCCCTATAAATTAGCACAAAATCAGCCCATTTCTCTTCATATGGCTGGCCAAAGCAAGAACAAAGGAAGAAAAGAAAGAATAGGAATCCTAGGGTGAAAATTCAAGAGAAAATTGGTGGATTTCAAGTAATCAACCAATCAAAGGTAAAATTTCTTGATTTTGACTTGTGATATACCTTTCCATACATTCTTTTGCATTTTTCATGGTTGAATCACATGATTTCATGATGGGTATCTTGCTGGCTGAACACTTAGAGAGAGGTTTTGATGCTTGATTTGGTTAGATTTCGATGTATTTTAGTGTTTTTAGTTGATTGGTAATGTGTAACATGAAAATCAAGCAAGAAAAATTCATGTTCTTCCATCACCCATCATTGGCTGAATTCTCCATGTGAAATATTGAGGATGATTTTGATTTTATTTCTAGTGATTTGGTTAGGAATTAGTGATTTATGGTGTGAGAATCAAGTAGGAAAAATTATAGTGTTGATGCACCCACCATGGCCGAATATTCCAAGAGAAAATGTGAGGATGATTTTACCATATTTCAAGTTATTTAATTTACATTTGATGATTTGAAGTATCGGGAGAGCAATGGAATTATTTGGAGTTAAATTGGACATATTGGCCAATTAATCGAGCGATAGATCGAATTAGGCCAATACCATTTTATTTAGGTACATAATTGAATTTATATTGAACACCGTATTTAGATAGTTACCCGAGTATTTCACATCCCATTTCATGCATTAGTATAGAGCTTGAATTGGTTTGATAACAATTTAACACAAACGTAGTAAATGGCTTATTGTGCATTATGTCTAGGTGGTGAGCATTCTGGCAAAAGTAAAGAGATAGTACCCGAGGATCAAGAATCAGAGTACTCGGAATTCAACTCCCGAAATAGTGAGTAACCTTACTATCGTCTTAATTATCTAAAGTAATTTTTATTCGTTTTTGTGATTTTATAGAAATATGTGTTTAAATGGTAAATCTTTAGGTTTTATAAACAAAATGTGTTTAAATGAAATGATTTTATAAAATTGTCTTGAAATTGAAAGATGGTTTTGAAAATGGAGTAATTGGAGACTAATTGCTATGTTAGAAATCATGGTTTGAATTGAATGGCTTATGATAATATTGGCATGAATGGTTGAATTGGTATATGTACTAAAAATGTATAAACTATTGATTTACCTTGAGAGGCTATAAAATAAAATAATTACCATTTCATGCTGTTGAATTTTATTGAATTTGTGGGTTATAAATTGGTCGCTGCAGTGGACGGGTTCCGTGGACCAGCCTATTAGAGGGGCACGGTAACCCTATTATATTCATACCTCAGTATGAGAGGCGCAGTTGGAACCCTATTATATTCATACCTCAATATGAAAGGCGCGGTTGGATAACTCTTGAGGTTAAAACTTTAGAGTTCACTTCACGCCAAACCACCACATGAGGGTGAACTCAGCCAACGCTAAGGAATGGCTATGTTTTCAAAATAAAAATATGATTTTTGCGTACATGACTTTTTAACAGCCTTGGTAGACTCGATTTGAATAGCCATCGACCAAGGTATCCCTGATAACTAAGTATAAGAATGATTTTGGCACGAGCCAAACTTTTCAGGAAATCATAAGCCTCGTTGTTTAATTTGGTGAAATGAATCTATTTTATCTTATTCAAATGAGTTCGAAATGCTGAGAATTATTTTTATGCTAATATATTTTATCTTTCTCCATTTACTCAGCTTTAGATATTTTAGATGGTATTTATTTACTCACTGGGATTATATAATCTCACCACCCTCCTTTCCACCCATTTCAGGCTTAAGATAATTGGTAGATAGCTCACTTTGTTAAGGGCTACAGTTGGACTTGCATCCTCAGAAACTGTAAGTTTACCACTTTTTATACATTTGGCCGTTTGTGGGCCCACGTGTCACTGTAAATTAAATTTTATACTTTGGTTAGCTGTATTACGGTATGCATGAATTTATTTAGCTTTTACGCTACAAAAATTATTTACCGGTAACTCTATTTTATATTCGAATAGTTGTAATTTCACTTTAAATGAATGTTTTAGACATCTAAACTTATTTTTGATTATGAATTATGTGTTTTATACTCGCATACTATATTTTTAGCTGGTTTCGAAATTTTCGGGAAAAAATGACCAAAATGCCTTTGTGAGAAAAAAAATTATTTTTCTATTGTTTTCATTTGGAAATAGTTTATAATCTCTCAAAACATGAAACTTAACAACTGTTGCTCACTGGAGAGGTGCAAAAACTGATATTAAAGCCTTGCAGGGTTCCGGTTGACATTTCAAGTAATGAGTGTCGATCGGGACACCGCGACGATTGTCACGGGCTCGAGGGGAGTACCGGGTCGTGACACACAGGCTAAGTAATCACATGCTGTGTGACATAAGTCTAAGATAGATATTCCCAAGGAGATGCTCAAGAGGAGTTTTGCTATGGATTTTGTGAAAGCTAGCACTAAGTTATGTGGCTATAAAGAGGAAGCCGTAAGCTAGAAGTGAAATTCGTGTTGACGTTAAAAAGTACTTAAGAAGAACCTTGTTTCAAGCCTTGTAGTTCCAAGTACAAACTATAGATTAGTCCAAGGAGAAAGATGTCACATTAGTATGGAATAATAGAACAAAGGATGATTGAAGATAATTTGGATAATGAAAATTTCCTAAGGTAGTATGGAAATTTGAATTTGGAAATGCTTAAGGCATGCACGATTCGAATGAGTCTAAGTTTTAAGTGATTCATTAAGGTCGAAATGCAACAAGTAAGGTATATATTAGAGGTATAAAAAAAATAGTTGAGAAATAAGGACGACTTTTAGAAATTGTGGTATTGCATAAGATGAATGAATCAAGGTTGAGAAGTTTGGCAAGGAGCAAATTAATAAAATGATGATTAGGTATACATAAGTAAGTATAATATGCGATCAAAATTGGTATAATTGAGATGAAGTTATAGTTCAAACTTAATAAGGGTGATAAAGGCATGCTTAGTGACTCGATATAAGAGATCATGATTGTGAAAGGTACTGCTAATCTGGCTCCAAAGGATGATAGATGACATATATGAAGTAATTAAATTGAACTGAAGGTGAACGAGGTGAATAAATTGAATGTCCCTATAGAAGGAGAAAAGGAATAAGATCATAGAAGGAGATTGATAACACAACATCGACGTGAATTCGAGGACGAATTTTATTTAAAGGGGGGGAAATTGTAATACCCAATATTATGATACAGTGACTAATAAAGCTGATCGAATGCAAATTGAGGTCAATTATAATATTTAAAAGTGATGAAAGATGAAAAGAATAGTTAGAATAAAATGTTTCGCACGCGAAGAAATAATAATAAAATAATAACAATTTATGAAGTAGAATTTGTGAAATAAAAGGGGATTCAGAAGTCAATTGAGGCGTAATAAGGTATTTTGGGTACCAAGGAGACAAGAGGAAATTTTTAGAATAAAATAATATTTTTTTAATAAAATAATATTAAAATATTAATATTTAGTAAATGTCAAAATAAGTCATGAAGAAGGATCCTATGGTTAATCCAAGTGGGGGAGAAAGAATACAAATAAATTTTTGGAGATGAGCGACAAAAGTGAAATACGCGTGTTTTGCTAAGTCGAGCCAACACGGATAAGTAAATATTTAAATATTATGGTAATACCGCGTTGCAGTGTAATTATGATATTTTGGGTGGTACACGTACAGAGGAAGGAAGATAGATGAAAATTGAAATTTTTAGACGTATTAAAAGGATCGAATTTAAAATATAAAGATTGAAGGATTATGTAGTGGAATTAAATGGAAGAAATAAAATAAACAAATAGTGAAATAATAATATAAGTGTATATATATATATATATATATATATATATATAATAAATAGATAAAGAAAGACCAACATGGACAGCTGCCCATGTGGTCAATAAAAAGAGTCCAAAACTCTTTATTTTATTTGATGGAAGAGGGGTTGGCCATGTGGAACAAGATGAAGATGGAAAAGAAAAACGGAGGGGCCGACCAAATTGGAAAAACAAATAGGAAATAAAATATATATAAATAAGTAAATAAGTAAAGTAAAGAGGAAGAAAGAGAGAAGTCGATTAGTGGAAGAGAAGAGAAAGAAACAAGAAAAAGGCGTCGGGGCATAAGAAGAGCAAAAAGAGCAAAAAGAAAAGAAAAGAAAGCCGAGCGGTGAGAAAGAAAGGGAAAGAGTAAAAAGAGTTGAGTTGAGGGGGCGATTTTGCTGCCATTTAGGGAGAAAAAGAGAGCTATTTTTTTTTTGTCAATTTAAGGGTGAGAGGAGTAGCTTTAATTGCTAATTTTGAAGGCTGAAAGGTGCAGTTTTGATTACTGATTTTGAAAGTTGAAAGGTGCAGTTTTGGTTGCTGATTTTGAAGGCTGAAAGGTGCGATTTTGGTTGCTAATTTTTGTAGCTTTGGCTGCTGATTTTTGGAGGGAGAATAGAGCAGCTTAGCTATTTATTTTGAGGAGAAATAGAGTAGCTTGGCT
Organism: Theobroma cacao; assembly: GCF_053813885.1. Lineage (NCBI taxonomy): Eukaryota > Viridiplantae > Streptophyta > Magnoliopsida > Malvales > Malvaceae > Theobroma > Theobroma cacao. The sequence continues at coordinate 24,111,495 of NC_142643.1, forward strand.
GCTGATTTTGATGTGGATATGAGCAGCTTTAGTTGCTGAAAATTTTTGGTTGAAAGAAACAAGAAGTTATTGCCGGCGGTGAGAGGGAGAGAGAGGAGGAAGTTGTGGACAACTTGTGTACGTAAGAAAGGAAAAAGAGAGACAAGCAAGGAGCTGCTGATCGGCGGGAGAGAGGAGGAAGAGAAAGAAAAAAAAAAGAAAAGAAAAGAAAAGAAGAGAAAAGAAAAGAAAAATATATATATATATATGCATATAAATGGACATGGCCCAATAAGAAAAGAATGGGCATGGCCCAATTAGAAAGAAATGGGAAGAGCCCATGAAAATGGGCCTAAAAATAACAAAGGAAGAAAAGTCCAAAAGAAAAGGAAGGTGGAGACTTGGGCCAACCTAGCCTAATTTGGTAAAATTGCTTTGCTCTTCTCCATGGCTTATTAAGAAATTGGACTGTTTGGAGGCTAGCCCATTTTATTTAGTTATACATTGGTTATTTGGTGATATTAAGTAAATTTAAGTTACTTAGAAGGTTGAAATAGGCACTTAATACCATAAATAAGTTACCAGTGTTAATAATCTAAAGAATTACGTGAGCAAAGGATGTAATTGATTTTAGTAAAAATGTATTAAGAAGTGAATTAGGTGAATGGATTTATGATAGAATGAGAAAGAGAAGTGGAATTGATGCACTAAGTATATTGGGTTTAAATTGTTGCTAAGAAAGTTTGTTGCGGAAGCGTGCTGAACGAAGTATGTGACTGGTAAATAGGAATAATTATACGTGTACGAATCAATAGTGACTTAGAAATCCCGCTATTGTAAAGTGAGTAACATTATCATCATTTTAATTATCTAAAATGGTCTTTTTATTCGGTTTTGTGAATTTTATGAAAAATGAGTTTAAATGGTTAATTTTTAGGTTTTATAAACAAAATGTATTTAAATGAAATGATTTTATAAAATTGTCTTGAAATTGAATGATGGCTTTGAAAATAGAGTAATTGGAGACCATTTGATGTATTGTGAATTTATGGTTCTAATTGATTGGCTTATGGCAATATTGGCATGAATGGTTGAATTCGTATTTGTGTTGAAAATGTATAAACTGTTGTTTGCCTTGATAGGCTGGATAATGATAAAATTGCCATGTTATGCTGTTGAATTTTTATTGTATGAGGGGTTTAGCTTGCTGTAGTGGGCAGGTTCTATGGACCAACCTATTAGAGGGGCATGAAATCCGATTATATTCGAACCTCGATCAGAGAGGCACGTAGGGTATCTCTTGAGGTATAATTAGAGTTCACGTCACGCCAAACCACCTCGTGATGATGAACTCCGCTAAAGCCAAGGAACGGCTGTATTTTTTTTAACTAAAAATATGTTTATGTGTATATGAAATTTTTAACAGCCTTGGCGGGCTCCATTTGATGCCTCTGATCAAGGTGTCACCGAGTACTATTTGATGGCATGAGCCAAATGTTTATGAAAGTCATAAGCCTTATTGAGGAATTAAATGAAATACAATTGTTTGCATGGGTTGGGATGAATTTTCAAGTTGTGAAATACGTATTGTGATGGGATATTTTGATTGTCTCCTATTACTCGGCTTTAGCTGATTTAAATGATGTTTGTTTACTCATTGAGATTTTATAATCTCACCACCCTCCTTTCCACCCATTTCAGGCTCAGAATAGACTGTAGATAGCTGATATCGTCGAGGATTACAATTGGCTTGCATCCTCAAAAACTGTAGTTCATTTATTTTGATACTTTTGGTCGTTCGTGGGCCCGCGTGTCACTGTAAATTAAATTCTATACTTTAGTTATCTGTATTACAGTATGTATGAATTTATTTAGCTTTTACGCTACAAAAATTATTTACCGGTAACTCTATAAATATTGTTTTATAAGAAAATAGAATATTTTAATTATATTCAAATAGCTATAATTTCACTTTAAATGAATGTTTTAGACATCTAAACTTATTTTTTATTATGAAATATGTGTTTTCCACTTGCATTCTATATTTTGTAGCTAGTTTTGAGATTTTCGAGGAAAAATGACCAAAATGCCTCTATGAGACAAAAATTATTTTTTTATTGTTTTGATTTGGAAATAGTTTATAATCTCTCAAAACATGATATTCAACAATTGTCGCTCACTAAAGACGTGAAAAAACTGATATTAAAGCCTTGCGAGGTTTCGGTCGGCATTCTGGGCGATGAATGTCTATCGAGACATTGCGACGGTTGTCACGGGCTCGAGGAGAGTACCAGGTCATGACATTTTCTTTCCTTGAAATTGCTAGGTTTGGTTGATCTTTATACCTCCAAGCACCAAGGTAAAGAAACTTCAAACTTGAACAATTAGTTTAATGGTTTGCAAATTAGACTAGAATTCTAAGTTAAAAGTTAGGTTAGAGTGTAGATTGTATAGTGTATATTTATTAGAATTATTAAATTCAAATTATGACTTGATGGAGGTTGTTATGATTTATTGGTAAATATAGGTTTTAATGGTATTTCGAGACTACTTGGATTAAGACTTTGTGGGCACTAGTTTTGTAAGGTGGCATTAAGGTGAGTGAACTTGCATTAAAATGTTTGGGAATAAATGCATATGTGTTTAATTGAATCACCTAAAATATTTTATCAAACTTTTCTTTAAAACGTGCATGGGAACAATCCCTTGATGAAATGTTTTTATGTGGTAAAATATGTGATATAATGAAACCATGTGTTCCTATATTATGTAGATATGTATGTTATGCTTTGAGTGATAATGCTATATAATAGCTATAATCGTGCACGTCCGGTGTGGGAGTGCACATGAAGGTGCCGGTGGTGTGCGGTGTGGGAGTGCACATGCCGGTAATGATGTGGATGGGAGTGCACATGATGATATTGAAATATGCGTGTAGAGAGTGCACATGATGATATTGCCTTGTACATGTAGGAAATGCACATGAGCTGAGTAAGGCGGCGGTGGTGTACATGTATATATATATATATATATATATATGCTATAGACAAGTTATGAAAATAAAAATGTGAGTGTACTATATGCTATAGAATGCCTTTCCGCTGCAGAGAGATTCGCTCTACTATGCTTGCCTTGCTTGAACTTCCTAAATGTTTTAAAATGAGTTGAAAAATAGCACGCCGTCGAATTTTGTTCATAATATACAAAATTGCAATGTTTTTAAACAAGTGCATTATGTTTTCGAAAAGCTCTCTGTATCGTTTGCTTGTTCCTTTCCTATGTTCACTCACTGGGTTTATACTCATCCTTTCTTATAATATACAAAAGTGGATTTCAAAAATCTAACCAAATCAAGCATCAAAACCTCTCTCTAAGTGTTCAGCCAGCAAGATACCCATCATGAAATCATATGATTCAACCATGGAAAATGAAAAAGAATGTATGGGAAAGGTAGATCACAAGTCAAAATCAAGAATTTTTACCTTTGATTGCTTGATTACTTGAAATCCACCAATTTTCTCTTGAATTTTCACCCTAGGGTTCTTGTTCATTCTTTTCTTCCTTTGTTCTTGCTTTGGCTGGCCATATAAAGAGAAATGAGCTGATTTTGTGCTAATTTATGAGGAAAATAATAAATGGATGAAAATTTGACACATGTCACCATTCCATTGGTCCATGTGTCATTCTTACCCATTAAGCAATCTCTCTCCACCACTTAAATTTCCTCAATTATCCATGATAATATTGGGTAAAATCCATGTGCTGGACAAGTGGTGGGTGGTGTAAAATTCCAATTTTGCCCCTAGGGTGGTAAAATGACTATTTGGCCCTTATGCTCGAAAAAATGCCGGAATTAAAGGTTTTTACTTCTCAAACTCAAATTATATTCTAAATAGTCAATCTTGGTCAAAAACTTCTTCCAACATTCAAATTTTAACCTTGGGTGGCAAAATGATCATTTTGCCCCTAGGTCATGAAAATTCCAATTTGACTCTAAATCGGTCCTCGAACTCCGAATCACCATTTTAAGTCATTCTAGGGTTTTAAAATTCTCAATTTCATCTTAAAATCTCTATTTGGACTAGTTCGAGGCTTAATTCAACTTAATTGTACCATTTTGTACATTACCGTCCTTTAACGATTTTCGAGGTGCCCAAGTAAGCAAACATGCACTTTTATGTAAGAATGGCATAATAAACATATTGTAGAGCTGGGCTTGACATTGTAACTTAGCCATTAGGCTCCTAAGCAAGTTTTAAAAATCTCACATTTCATACTTGCCATGTATGATTAGAAATTTTTTCTTAAGGATGTTTGTGCATTCCTAAAACACTTAATCATAAAGGTATATAAATACGTACTCATCCATTCAATCCCCAACTCATCTTCATAGGTTTCTAGGGTGCCACACTATTGGCCTCATGTTGTTACTAACCCTTGTCATTTAACTGAGTCAAGAAAAAAATTGTAAATTCTCATAATGATATTCTATATAAACTTGTTTTCTATACCACCCTTGTAATCCTTCATTCACACTTTCATCACTGGGTATCTTATCTCAATGTAGCCATCTCAAGAATCTTTCAATTTATCTTTTAATTATATGCCCATACACAAGGCGATAAAGAAGCTTTTTAATTCATTCAGATAGACATTCTCCAGAATATTTAAAACTCCCAAATAACAAAGCTCAATGACCAATAACCAAAATTCAATTTGTAAGCTCATTATCGTGTCGCTCCCATCTTACTCATGCATCATAGGCATGAGGTATTTGTAGCATTGCAGCGCTGGACAGTCAGTGCTGCGGTGCTGTGACTACTAGAAATTTCCTCATCAAAGCTATTTATCTGCATTCAAAGTCACTACATCAATCATCCTCAACCATTGGGTTTCCCTTCTAAGCATATATCATGAGTTCCATAAGTATAGGTACCTTCTTTTTGCTTGTCATACGTACTAAGCCAAGTTAATACTTTCAACTCATGTCATCTTTTGACTTTCATTATCCTTCATAAAATCCCACCTCAAAACATCCTTTCCATACGGTGTAATAAATTCATAACACATATACCCCTTCACAAATAGGTTGCTTTCCTCAAATTTATTGTCATCCCTATCTAATTATCTTCCTTGTCTTGTACTCCATTAATTTTATTAACTTTCGGTATAATTAACTACGAAAATAGCTCAGCTTCCTCCTCACTTTATTCTCGCAATCCTTACTAAATCAAAATTTCATATTCCTCATATTCCATAATTAAACTTCATTGGGCTATATTTGTGTCCAATTATTACCTCATAGTGTCATGGCATCACTAAGTAATCCCCTTCATGCTTAAATTACAATCATCAACTTAATCACGTTATCCATTTCGAATGTCATTTATAACCTTATTGCTCCCTCCTATAACCTTTCTTAATAATTATATTACAAATTTATCCCTATCATACTAAAAGATTCCCATATACATCCAGTCATTTGAACAACTATTTTATAATCCATTCTAGTCATACACTTTAAAAGCCAAACTATTAACTTCTTTGTACAGTTAACTATTATTTCCTTTACACTACATCCACCTAGAGTTAAAGTAGTACAAAATCCTATGAAAATATTACATGTCATTAGGATCATCATCTTAATCTGATCTTATCGAAAGATTCTACTCCAAGTCCTTCTTAAAATCCTCTTCTGGGTTCTCCTCCTCTTGAGATTTTCTCCTTTTTCCTCAATCCAGGCTTGTTGTATTCTCCTATATTCCTCATCACTCACCGGTGCAGCATTTCTTCCACATCCGGGTGGCATCTTAAACCCGAACAATAGCCCTACTTATGACCTTTACATGACATTAACAAAGAAGTGGATTACTAGGAACAGGAGTTCATATAGCTCCCTGTCTATGACTTATGCTCCCATAAGATCTATAAGAAGAAACATAACGAGTCTAAACAACTCCAAATTCTATATGCAGATGCACGTATTCTATTCCATCAAACCTAACTTAACTCGGGGCCACACTGACACTGTAGTTTTTAAAATAACTTTAAAACAACTTTAAACCCAAAAGCTCTAATCCTTAAACCCAAAATCTCTGATACTAATAGAGTTGTCATGACCCGGAACTCCCATCGAGCCCGTGACAACCGCCGCGACATCCCGATAGACATTCATTACCTAGAATGTCAATCGAAACCTCGCAAGGCTTAACATCAGTTTTTCTCGCTTCCCCTGTGAGTATTAATCACTAAAATTATGTTTTGAGATACTATAAACTATTTCCAAATCAAAACAATAAAAAAACAATTTTTTTCTCACAAGGGCATTTTGGTCATTTTTCTCAAAAATCTTGAAATCCGCTAAAAATGTAGTATGCGAGTACAAAACACACAATTCATAATCAAAAATAAGTTTAAACATCTAAACCTTTATTTAAAATAAAATTATGATTATTAGAATAAAATAAAAATATTGAATAAAATATTTAATTTTCTCATAAAACAGTATTTTGAGAACACTGCATAAATAATTTTTACAACGTAAAAGCAAAATAAATTCATATATATTGTAATACAGTAAGCCAGAGTATTTAATTTAATTTATAGTAACAAGTGGGCCCACGAACGACCAAAAGTATTAAAAGCAGTAAACCTATGGTTTTTGAGGATGCAAGTCCAACTGTAGCCCTCAACAAAGTGAGCTATCTACCAACTATCCTGAGCTTGAAAGGGGTGGAAAGGAGGGTGGTGAGATTATATAAGCGCAATGAGTAAACAAATACCATCTAAAATATCTAAAGCTAAGTAAATGGAGACAAATAAAATAATTTAATATACTATAATTCATTACCTTTCAAATTCATTTCAACCAAATAAAATCAATTCATATAAATCGAGTAATCAACATGGCTTATGAATTTCTTAAAACTTTGGCCCCTGCCAAAATCATTCTCATACCTAGTTATTCAGGATACCTTGATCAAGGGCTATCCCAACCGAGTCCGCCAAGGCTGTTAAAAAGTTATGTACGCATAAATCATGTTTTTATTTTGAAAACATAGCCGTTCCTTGGCGTTGGCTGAGTTCACCCTCATGTGGTGGTTTGGCGTGAAGTGAACTCTAAAGTTTGACCTTGGGAGTTACCCTACGCACCTCTCCAATCGAGGTATATATATCTGACCAGGTTCTGTGCCCCTCTAATAGGCTGATCCACAAAACCAGCCCACTGCAGCAAGCTAAACCCACCATACAATAAAAATTCAACAGCATGACATGGCAATTTTATCATTATCCAGCCTATCAAGGCAAATAACAATTTATACATTTCAACACAAATACTAATTCAGCCATTCATGCCAATATTGTCATAAGCCAATCAATTAGAATCATGAATTTACAACACACAAAAACAGTCTCCAATTACTCTATTTGAAAAGCCATCATTCAATTTCAAGACAATTTTATAAAATCATCTCATTTAATCACATTTTGCTTCTAAACATAAAGATTTGCCATTAAAACGTATTTTCCATAAAATCACAAAATCGGATAAAAACCACTTTAGATAATTAAAACGATAGTAAGGTTACTCACTATTTCGGGAGTTGAATTCCAAGTACTCCGATTCTTGATCCTCGAGTACTATCTCTTTACTTTTGCTAGAATGCTCACACCTAGACATAATGCACAATAAGCCATTTACTACATTTGTGCTAAATTGTTATAAAACCAATTCAGGCTCTATACTAATGAATGAAATGGGATGTAAAATACTCGGGTAACTATCTAAATACGGTGTTCAATATAAATTCAGTTATGTACCTAAATAAAACGATATTGGCCTAATTTTATCTGTCTCTCGATTAATTGGCCAATATGTCCAATTGAACTTCAAATAATTCCATTTTTCTCCCAAAACTCCACATCATCAAACATAAGTCAAATAGCATAAAATCTAGCAAAATCATCTTCACATTTTCTCTTGGAAAATTCGGCCATGGTGGGGGCATCAATACTATGATTTTTCCTACTTGATTCTCACACTATTAATCATCATTTCCTAACCAATTAACTTGAAATAAAATCAAAATCATCATCCAGACTCTACATGGAAAATTTGGCCAATGATGGGTGATGGGAGAAAATGAATTTTTCTTGCTTGATTTTCATGCTACACATCACTAACTAACTAAAAACACTACAAATCTTAAAATCTAACCAAATCAATCATCAAATCTTCTCTCTCTAAATTCGGTCAACCATGAATCCTTCATGATATCTTGTGATTCAACCATGGAAAATGCAAAATAATGCATGGGAAAGGTAGATCACAAGTCAAAATCAAGAAATTTTACCTTTGATTGCTTGATTACTTGGAATCCACCAATTTTTCTCTTGAATTTTCACCCTAGGGTTCTTGTTCTTTCTTTTCTTCCTTTGTTCTTCTTTGGCTAGCCATATGAATGAGAAATGGGCTGATTTTATGCTGATTTTTAAGCCCAAAATAAAAGGATATAAATTTGACACATGTCACCATTCCATTGATACATGTGTCATACTTAGCCATTAAGCAATCTCTCTCTACCACTTAAATTTTCTCAATTATCCATGATAATATAGGGTAAAATTCATGTGCAGGACAAGTGTTGGGTGGTGTAAAATTACAATTTTGCCACGAGGGTGGCAAAATTACCATTTTACCCTTATGCTCCAAAAAATATCAAGATTACAATTTTTCACTTCTCAACCTCAAATCATGCTCCAATAAGTCAAATGTGATTAAAATCTTTCACAAAAATTCCCATTTTGTCCTCGAGTGGCAAAATTACCATTTTACCCATAGATAGTGAAATTTTTGGTTTGACTCCAAATTGATCCTTGAACTCCAAACCACCATTTTAAATCATTCTTGGGCTGTAAAATTTTCAAATTCATCTTAAAATCTCTATTCAGACTAGTTCAAGGCTTAATTCAACTTAATTGTACCATTTGGTATAATACTGTCCTTTAACAATTTTCAAGGTACCTAAGTAAGTAAACATGCATTCTTATGTAAGAATAGCATAATAAATATATTGTAGAGTCAGGCTTGAGATTTACGTTGCTTATAATTATTTTATGTCATTATAGGAGTAGGATTAAAAAGTTATTTGAATTGGTGAAGAAAGGTGCATAATGGGCTGTTGCTTTATTTACATATGTTTTGGTTTTTGAAGCATATCTCCCACTACAGAAGTTCAAATAATATGATTTTTGAATCATTAGAAAGATAAGAGGTAGGGCTACAACTTTGATGTTTACCACTTTCCCCAGTTCTGACGGGAAGGTGGTTAAAATCTTTGTCAAAGTGAAAGTATTGTTCCAAAAGAATAAATTTGGATAGAACATTTGAGAGCCGCGACGCTGGAAATTGAGAGTCGCGACCCTCACCATAATTTCCAAAAATAACAAGCTTAGGGGATTTTTGAAGCTAAGGCTTTTGAGGGCTACTTAAGAGACCTCTTTTAGAGGATTTTGGACCTTTTCCAAGTGTCAAAAGAGTAAAAAGATTGCACAAGAAAAGGAGGAAGACAAGTGGCCTTGTTAAGGGCATTATTGTAATTGCATGAAAAATTAGATAAGCTTTAACTATAAATATATACTCTTCAGCAGCCTTCTTCATTTTTTTTCCAACAACTTTTTCTTCCCATCTTTCTCTTCATCTCACGTTTTTTCATCCTCCATGGGAGTTCTCTTCAAGCTTCCGTAACTCTCTCTCTCAAGTTACTCTCAAATTTCATGCTTTTGTGCACCTTTTCACAAGCCCTTTATGCTCTTTTACTCTTTCACCTTAGAAACCCTCCAAAGTCTTAAACTAATACTTTCTCTCAATAACAAGGTGTTTTAGAGAGAGAAAGAAGACTCTCTATAATAGTTTGGGAATTCTTGAGGAAGAATCCAATTACAAATCTAGCAAGGTGAGTATTGAAATTGAGTTGATATTTTTAGTTGTTGAGAATGGCTGGTGGCTAGATCTGTGAGTGTTTTGTAGTTACGGTGATTTATTCATTTTAGTGTGATTAGAATAGTGAAAATAGATAGTCACTTAATGGTAGTTGGAAACTAGTTAGGAATAACTAGCAAAACATGATTTAGGATATAGCTTCTAGAACTATATTTATGTGAATTGAGTTAATTGTGATGCTATTATAATGATAGGTTCCAACGAAGCTCCACCGCCCCATTTGGACCATTAGAGGATGTTGGAATTGGGTAAAGATTTAACAAATACCGATGAGTGAACCTGCACTAAAAGGTTTTGGGTAGATGTACATACGTTTGAATGAATCACTTGAATTGTTTAAATTGTCTTTTCTTCAAATTGCATACGGGAACAAGCCTTTAACGAAACGTTTTCCTTGCGTTGTCAAATGTGATTGTAATGAATTTGTAAAATCCCTTTATATGTTGATATATATATATATATATGTATAGTACATTAGTAGATAATATTGTGTAATGAATATAACCGTGCGTGTGCGCGATGTGGGGGATGCACATGTCAGTAATGAAAGGCTGTGGGAGTGTGGAGGATGACATAGTTGTGCGCGATGTGGGGGTGCACACAATGACTCTAGCTATATGCATAAGTGGGGGTTGCACATTAGTTGGGTGAGGCGGCGATGATATGCATGCTGAAGTATGTATATTTATATATGTATGTTATAGAAAGTTTATTAAAATATTTGTGATTGGGTTGTATGTTGGCATTGTTAATTTCTGTCATATTTTCCACTTCTTTAACATCATGGTTGATCATGAATTTCCAATGTCAAAGGATTAATTTATCTAGTTTGAAATGAGAGGTTTTAACAAGAAACCCTCGTGCAGTTGAGAGAAACCCTTGTGCAATTGAGAGGAACCCTCGTGCAGATGATGATATGTACCTAAAATACATTGCAACGAGAATGCCTTTCCGCTGCAGCGAGAATCTGTCATTATGCTACCTTGCTTGGATAATTGCCAAAAATTTTCTTTCTTTCCGATTTCATGTTGAATATGATTCCTTCATTATTAAATGATTTAATAATCAAAGGTTTCAGATCAAGAAATAGTCGGAACCTAGGTCGAGGTGTTCATGTAGATTCATCTCCTAGGTAGGTATCTCGGCATTCAATAGCTGAACCTCCGCCAAGGTCACTCTGTTGGAAGTTAAGAGTCATTTGTTTGTGAATACGTTCGTGTGATGTAAAGTATTAAGATAGGTGTCTTACACAAGGTATGTATATTGTGATTGGTAATGCCACCACGAGTTGCAATGGTTAACATTATTTTGGGTTAATGTGAAATGTAGTTTTTGATTGCTATAGCACATTAGTTAGGTACTTATAGGTTGGAAGTATGAAAGTTGACTTTAAGAATAGTTGATGGAATAATGAGTAGAATTATATAAATAGGCTTGCTTGGGCTTGGTGGGCTATGCTCATTGGGTCCATGCGCCGATCATGGCTTGAAATTTGGGTCGTGACAGTGCCATTCGACTTACTCTCGACGTCTCGGTTTGTCAAAATCGTTTTCAAAACCAAATCAAGGTTTCAAGACTTTTGCTTTAAATCATTTGAAAAAAAGGTTCGATAACATTTCAAATTGCTTTTCACATTAAAATGCATGGTGTAAACATATGTATAAAGATCAGACTAAAACCGGCTCTCAAAAATTTGTGTTTAAACCATTTAACAAATGTATTTAACTATGCATGTCACACAAAAATACAAGGCACGGATTTAATGCAAAACATTGCAAAAGGCTTGTTTCCCGGTATCTAAAACACTTTACATATAAGTATATAGATAGTATACACAAACAACTTCTAAATCAATTTGCATCCACAATTGCCTATCATTTCTACCAGCTCATGCTTTCCACAATAGCAGTGTATAAATCATTGCAAACTATGTATTCAAATCACTTATCATTTTCTAGCAACTCATGCTTTCCACAAAAACGGAATAATTGATTACAAATCCATTTAAAAATCACCTACTGAGGCTAACAAATCATGCTATCCATAATTGCATTTAAAGAAAATCGGCAACGTTAATTAAACGTATATCAATGTATAGTTTATGGAACTTTTGAAATAGACACCCCCTGCTCACTTTACAATGGCGGGATATTACTTCGCCACTAATATTTCCTCGAATGCTTACTTTATGCTAGTAGCAATAATCCTTGTTTTGTCAACTTCCTAACATCATTTCAATCCAATACCGTTCATAAGTCTTGCTGCCAATATATTCCACATTCGTTATTTGCATTTAATTCTATAATCCCCTATTTTATTCTTAAGAGATAGCCGTTTACATTTAATCCTTAGTGTAAACTTTGAATTACACAAACCCGACATCGTTTTTATGACTTCAAATGCCCACATCAATCTTTTTAATAATATTTATCATATTCACTATTATTTTCATACTAAATCCGATTTCACCTAGTAATTTCTAATATATGCACCATTATTTACATTTAGCATGCTGTCACTAAGTACAATATCAATTCCATTCATGTTACACCAACATTCTTAACCTTTCAAATCTTTCAAAACAACATATGTCCACGAATTTCACTTTTCAAGCTTTCAACTACCATAATTGTCTCCTAACTGTACTTAAGGCATCACACAATCATTTTACATTGCATGCCTTACCTTTGTGATGGATGGGATCTTGCATGCAACCTCAATGTTCTTCCAATGCTCCAATCACCAAGCTGCCAACATTATGCACAATTAATTTCTTAATGATCTTACCAATCATAAGCTTTAAAACACAATATTATGCTTATCGTTTCTCTTTCACTTTGAATCTATCATGCCTCCACGTGTTTGGTGGCTTGCATGTCACTAAATCCTCTCCAATCAAGCCAATCTTTGCTACCACAAAACATCTCTTAAGGTTACCAACTCATTTGTTGGCTCCATTAGTTTTTGATGATAATAAAACAATCCCACTTATTTGTGTCTAATTCGTTTATTTAAGTGTGCAGGAAATTATTATATGAAATTAATCTTTTGACCTTTCAAAAAGTATTTTTGAAAGAAAAAGAAGGGTAAATTCAACAAGATATAACTGAATAACAAGGAGGAAGCTTATTGGTGAAACAAATAAGAACATTGGTTGACCAAATTTCAAATTGGAGAAATAGAGGGCTAAAAAGTTTGAGAAACAATACCAACTTAGTCAACCAAGTCAGTCGACTAAGTGTCCTCTGCTAGAATCTGCAAACCAAAAACAAAATCAACTTAGTCAACCAAGTTAGTAGACTAAGAGCTTTTTGTTTGCAACTTGAACCAGAGCATTACAAGACAGATTAACGGTTAGAACTCATCTTTAACTGTTTCCAACAGGCATAAACTGCCTAACTGCCATCAGAGTTGCATCTCCAAGTATAAAAGGGTCTTCCAATAATGAGAAAGAAGTTTTTTAAAGCTTTGAATGAGATTTGAGCTATAGAAAGTTGAAAAACCAGAAAAGCTTCACCGCACTTGTCTGCACCTCAACGCCTACTCTTTGCATTTGTGATTAGCACTCAATCCTGTACCAATTAGATCATCGAGTGATCATAGGTACTTTCTTTTACTACTTCTTCTTGTATACTTAGAGTGAGGGAGTCACTCTAAGGGGTTGTTCAAGCTTGGAAAAGCTTGAATTCTATAGGTTGTGGTTGAGCCTTGGAAAACCACTTTGGGTTTTAGTTTAGCCCGGGAAAAACTAGTGTAAAGGTTGTGGCTGAGCCTGCGAAAAGCCATTGTAAAAGCTTGATGGAAGCTTGTGAATTTCACCGGATTCTTAGTGAATTGTTGGGAAAATCCTTGGTTGGATAATCAAGGTAGTGGATGTAGGTCTTGGACTGAACCACTATAAATTGTTGTCCATTGTCTACTCTATTTTTACTTTCTTTTTTTTGGAAATTAGTTCCTCATCCCCCTTCTAGCACATATTAACGGGACCAACAATTGGTATCAGAGCTAGTTCTCTGTTTTTAAGGCTTAACATCCTTTGGGAGGATCCAAATGGCTTAACAAATAACCGTAGTTGCTGAGGGACAATCAATAAACAGACCACCTCCGTTTGATGGCTCTAATTATCCTTATTGGAGCACTAGAATGTCAATCTATATTAGGGCTATAGATTACTAAATGTGGGATGTCATAACTGAGAGACCCTTTATGCCCTCAACCATAAATGTAGTTACAAATAAGTTTATGCCTAAGCCAAGGTCAGAATGGACTGAGGCTGAAACTAAGAAGGTTCAAGTAAACTTCAAGGCCATCAACACATTACATTGTGCCTTGACCCCCACTAAATTTAACAAAGTCTCAAGCTGTACAATAGCTAAACAAGTGTGGAAAAAACTTAGAATAATCCATTAAGGGACTTATCAAGTAAAGGAGTCCAAAATTACTCTCTTAACACATAGCTTTGAAATGTTCAAAATGGAGCCTGGTGAAGACATCACCAGCATGTTTGATAGGTTTACAAATATTACAAATAAGTTAAGTCAACTAGGCAAGCCTATCCCTGAACATGAATTAGTTAAGAGACTCCTTAGATGCCTACTAAAATCCTGAAAACCAAAAGTCACTGCCATTAGAGAAGCTAAAAACCTGAACATCATCACTCTCGATGAGATATATGGTCTCTTCTCACTCACGAGCTAAAACTCAAGGAAGAATAAGAAGAAGACCGAAGAGAAGCAAAGGGAAAGAAAAAGAGCATTACACTTAAAGCCAACATTCTTGAAGAAGAGCTGGAAGAGCTTTCCTGTGATGATGATGAAGATTTAGCTCTAGTTGCAAGAAAATTCAGAAAACTAATGAGCAGAAGAAATCGAAGGCTAACTAGAAGAGGTTTCAGGAAAGACTAGGGTGTTTCATGGAAAATTAGGAATAAAAATGACTCCAATAAAAAGGAGGAGATGATCTGCTACGAATGCAAGAAACCTGGTCACTTCAAGTCCCAGTGTCCATTGTTGAAAGATGAAACCCCTAAGAAAAATAAGATATCCAAAAAAGCAATGGTGGCTGCTGCATGGTCGGACAGTGACACATCAAGCTCTGAAACTGATGATTAAAAATATGAGGAAAGAGCAAACATTTGTCTAATGGCACAAGAGGATGAAACAGAGGTATCCTTATCCCCCTGCATTAATTCTTATGATAATTTACAGGATGAATATGAATGCCTTTATGATGAATTTGAAAAACTTTTTTCAAAATACAAATCATTGAAGAAAAAGGCTGCATTACTTGAAAATGATTTGGAACAAATCAAACAAGAATTCACCACTGTTTTTTTAGCAAAGAAAAATTTTGCAAGCTGAGTTAGAACACTCAAAAACAGACTTTGAGTCTTTAAAACAAGAGCTAGAAAATACGTTTGAAACCTTACAAATAACTTTTGATGAAAACACAGCTTTTAAATGTTTGAAAAATGAATCTTCAAAAAGAGATGCATACCACAATAAATATTCAACTAAAGCATTATCTATATGTTATAATTATGGTAAACAAGATCATTTGTCATATGACTGTTTTAAGAAAAGGAAAGTGCAAAAAGTTAAGAAAATTTGGGTTCCTAAGGGATCCTTTGCTGCAACTAACACTCAAGGACCCATCAAAGTATGGGTACCTATAAAGAAAAACTGAATTCTACTTTATAGGTTGAGCTGAACTTAAAAGACACATGCTCAAAAGCTCAACTTGGGAAGAAACAGCCTTGGTACTTGGATAGTGGCTGTTCACAGCACATGACAAGACATGAAGAGCTGTTTGCTCAGTTGAAAAAGAGAAATGGAGGAACCGTATCCTTTGGAGATGATTCAAAAGGTAAAATCCATGGTATAGGTACAGTTGGTAAGAGTCCTCAAACTCAAATTAGTCATGTGTTGCTAGTTAAAGGCTTAAAGCATAATCTTCTAAGTATTAGTCAATTATGTGATAAAGGATTTAAAGTATGCTTTGATTCAATTAAATGTGAAGTGATTGATATGAGTACAAATAAAATCTCATTTGTAGGAAAAGGTTGAAGAATATGTATGTAATTTTTCTTGAAGATCTTGATGTGAATAGTGAAGTTTGTTTTGTTGTAAATGATGAAAATGAAAGCTGGTTATGGCATAAGAGATTAGGACATGTGAGCATGCATACAATGTCTAAATTAATAAAGAAAAATCTTATTGCTGGACTACAAGAATTAAAATTTGAAAAAGTTAGGATATGTGATGCTTGCCAACTAGGAAAACAAGTTAGAACATCTTTTAAGACTAAAAAAATAGTGTCAACATCAAGACCTCTGAAATTGTTTCACATTGATCTATTTGGTCCAATAAGCACAACTAGCTTAGGAGGTAAATCTTATGGCTTTGTAATAGTTGATGACTATTCTAGATATACTTGGGTATACTTCCTTGCTCATAAAAATGATGCTCTACAAGCATTCTTAAGTTATTGTAAGAAAGTAGAAAATGAAAAAGGACTAGCCATAGTCAGCATAAGGAGTGACGATGGAGGTGAATTTGAGAATGATGAGTTTGAAAAACTTTGCAATGAAAAGGGGTTGGATCACAATTTTTCTACACCTAGAACACCCCAGCTAAATGGAGTTGTAGAGAGGGAAAACAGAACATTAAAAGAAATGGCTAGGACCATGTTATGTGAGAACAACCTACCTAAATATCTTTAGGCTGAGGTAGTAAATACAGCGGCCTATATTCTTAATAGAGTCTTAATAAGACCCTTGGTTTCAAAGACTCCATATGAACTTTACAAAGGTAGGAAACCAAATGTTTCTCACCTTAGGAGTTATGGCTGTAAATGCTTTGTATTGAACAATGGAAAATAGGCCCTAGGGAAGTTTGATGCAAAAAGTGATGATGCAATATTTTTAGGATATGCATTAAACTCAAAAGCCTATAGAGTTTTTAACAAAAGGACTCTAACCGTTGAAGAGTTAGTCCATGTAGTTTTTGATGAGTCAAACACTTTACGAAAAGAAGTTCATGATAATGATGATGATGTAGAATTTCTAGAAAAACAAATGGAGGAAATGAGCTTAGAGAATAATAAAAATAATGAGAAAAGCTCATCTAGAAGAGAAAATGAAACTCTAATTCTAGAAAATCTGCAAAGAGCAAAAAATCAGCATGATGATCTACCAAGGAGTTGGAGATTTGTAAGAGATCACTCACAATACCAAATATTAGGTGGCATTTCATAAGGAATTAGAACTAGGAAAGCAACTAGAGAAACTTGTGAGTTTTCAGCCTTTATATCTTAAATTGAACCAAAAACTCTAAAGAAGCTGAAAAGGAGGAAAGTTGGATAATGGCCACGCATGAAGAACTTGATCAATTCACTAGGAATCAAGTATAGTCATTTGTGCTTAGACCTTCAAATCATCCAATTGTAAGTACTAAATGGGTATTTAGAAATAAAGTAGATGAGCAAGGAAATGTAGCTAGGAACAAAGCTACGCTGGTAGCAAAAGGATACAACCAAGAAGAAGGAATAGATTATGGTGAAACCTTTGCTCCCGTAGCTAAGATTGAAGCCATAAGGTTGTTGCTAGCTTTTGCATGCTTCATGAATTTTAAGTTGTACCAAATGGATGTAAAAAGTACATTCTTAAATGGACTAATTCAAGAAGAAGTTTTTGTAGAACAACCACCTGGTTTTGAAGATTTTGAAAAGTCTGATCATGTTTTTAAGCTTCACAAAGCATTGTATGGATTGAAACAAGCTCCTAGAGCTTGGTATGAGAGGCTTTCAAAATTTCTAGTTGAAAATGCATATGATAGAGGCAGCATTGATACTACATTGTTCATTAAGAGATATCTAAATGATTTAATTGTTGTACAAATATATGTGGATGATATTATATTCAGTGCAACTAATGAAGCTTTATGCAAGAACTTTGCAAAGAAAATACAGGGTGAATTTGAGATGAGCATGATGGGAGAGTTGAAGTACTTCCTTGGTCTTCAAGTTAAGCAAAGTAAGGAAGGAATCTTCATCGATCAAGAAAGATATACTCATGATATGCTTAAGAAATTTGATGTGCTAAAAGTAAAATCAATTTCCACACCAATGAGTCTATCCACCAAACTCGATTTAAATGAAAAAGGTAAAGATGTAGACCAAAAGCTTTATAAAGGTATGGCTTTCTTCTTTACTTAATAGCAAGTAGACCAGATATTCAATTTTGTGTGTGCTTATGCGCTAGATTTCAATCACAGCCTAAGGAATCACACCTAACTGCTGTTAAGAGAATTTTTAGATACCTCATAGACACTCAAGAACTAGGAATATGGCACTCTAGAAACTCAACTTTTAACTTAGTTGGATATTCAGATGTTGACTTTGCTGGCAGCAGAACTGATAGGAAAAGCACTAGTGGAACATGCCAATTTTTAGAAAGGATGCTTGTGTCTTGGTCCAGCAAAAAGCAAAACCTAGTAGCACTATCAACAACAAAGGCTGAATATGTTTGATTAGCTAGTTGTAGTGCACAAATCCTTTGGATCAAGCAACAATTAAAAGACTATGGAATAATTGTCAAACCCAGCTCTACAATATGTTTATTATGCCATTCTTACATAAGAATGCATGTTTGCTTACTTGGGTACCTCGAAAATCATTAAAGGACGTCAATGTACCAAATGGTACAATTAAGTTGAATTAAGCCTCGAACTAGTCCAAATAGAGATTTTAAGATGAAATTGAGAATTTTAAAACCCCAAAATGACTTAAAATGGTGATTTAGAGTTCGAGGACCGATTTGGAGTCAAATTGGAATTTTCATGACCTTGGGGTAAAATGGTCATTTTGCCACCTAAGGTTAAAAATTGGAATGTTGGAAGAGGTTTTTGATCAAGATTGACTATTTAGAACATAATTAGAGTTTGAGAAGTAAAAAATTTTAATTTTGACATTTTTTCGAGCATAGGGATAAAATAGTCATTTTGCCACCCCAGTGGCAAAATTATAATTTTACACCACCCAATATATGTCCAACACTTGGATTTTACCTAATATTGTTATGGATAATTGAGAAACTTTAAGTGGTGAAGAGAGATTGCTTAATGGCTAAGTATGACACATGGACCAATGGAATGCTGACATGTGTCAAATCTCATCCATTTATTAGTTTCCTTATAAATTAGCTCAAAATCAGCCTATTTCTCTTCATATGGCCGACCAAAGCAAGAACAAAGGAAGAAAAAGGAAGAACAAGAACCCTAGGGTGAAAATTCAAGAGAAAATTGGTGGATTTTAAGTAATGAAGCAATCAAAGGTAAAATTTCTTGATTTTGACTTGTGATCTACCTTTCCCATGCATTATTTTGCATTTTCCATGGTTGAATCATAAGATATCATGAAGGATAGTGTGCTGATCAAACCATAGGAGAAAGGTTTTGATGCTTGATTTGGTTAGATTTCAATGTATTTTAGTGTTTTTAGTTGATTGGTGATGTGTAGCATGAAAATCAAGCAAGAAAAATTCATGTTCTCCCATCACCAATCATTGGCCGAATTCTCCATGTAGAATATTGATGATTATTTTGATTTTGTTTCAAGTTATTTGGTTAGGAATTAGTGATTTATGGTGTGAGAATCAAGTAGGAAAAATTATAGTGTTGATGCACCCACCATGGCCGAATTTTCCAAGAGAAAATGTGAGGATGATTTTGCCATATTTCAAGTTATTTAATTTATGTTTGATGATTTGGACTATTGGGAGAAAAATGAAATTATTTGGAGTTGAATTGGACGTATTGGCCAATTAATCGAGTGATAGATCGAATTAGGCCAATACCGTGTAATTTAGATACACAATTGAATTTGTGTAGAACACCGTGTTTAGACAATAATCCGAACAATTTGCATCCCATTTCATACATTAGTATAAAGCCTGAATTGGTTTTATAACAATTTAGCATAATGTAGTAAATGGCTTATTGTGCATTATGTCTAGGTGGTGAGCATTCTGGCAAAAGTAAAGAGATAGTACCCGAGGATCAAGAATCGGAGTACTTGGAATTCGACTCCCGAAATAGTGAGTAACTTTATCATCATCTTAATTATCTAAAGTATGTTTTATTCAATTTTGTGAATTTTATGGAAAATGAATTAAATGATTAATTTTTCAGTTTTATAAACAAAATGTGATTTAATGAAATGATTTCATAAAATTGTTTTAAAATTGAATGATGGTTTGAAAATAGAGTAATTAAAGACTATTTTTGTGTGTTGTAAATTCATTATTCTAATTGACTGGCTTATGGCAATATTGGCATGAATGGTTGATTTGATAAATGTGTTGGAAATGTATAAATTGTTGATTTGCCTTGAAAGGCTGTAAAAGAAAATAAAATAATTGCCATGTCATGCTATTGCAAATTTTATTGTATGGTGGGTTTAGCTTGCTGCAGTGGGCAGGTTTTCTGTGGACCAGCCTTTTAGAGGGGCACGGAATCCCGTTATATTTTACCTCGGTTGGAGAGGCGAGTAGGGTAACTTCCGAGGTATAACTTTTAGAGTTCACTTCACGCCAAACCACCAGTGAGGGTGAACTCAGCCAACGCCAAGGAACGGCTATGTTTTCAAAATAAAAACATGATTTATGCGTACATAACTTTTGAACAGCCTTGGCGGACTCGGTTGGGATAGCCCTCGATCAAGGCATCCCTGATAACTAGGTATGA
Organism: Theobroma cacao; assembly: GCF_053813885.1. Lineage (NCBI taxonomy): Eukaryota > Viridiplantae > Streptophyta > Magnoliopsida > Malvales > Malvaceae > Theobroma > Theobroma cacao. The sequence goes on from NC_142643.1 coordinate 24,132,219, forward strand.
GAATGATTTTGGCACGAGCCAAAGTTTTAAGATACTCATAAGCCATGTTGATTACTCGATTTATATGAATTGATTTTATTTGGTTGAAACAACTTGAAAGGTGATGAATTACAATATGTTAAACTATTTTATCTGTCTCCATTTACTTGACTTTAGATATTTTAGATGGTATTTGTTTACTCACTAGGATTATATAATCTCACCACCCTCCTTTCCACCCATTTTAGGCTCAGAATAGGCTGTAGATAGCTGATTTTATCAAGGCTATCATTGGATTTGCATCTTCCAAACTGTAAATTCACAGTCTTCCTTACTTTTAGCTATTCGGGGGCCCACTGGTTATGTAAATTAAATTAAATACTCTGGCTTACTATATTACAATATGTATGAATTTATTTTGCTTTTACACTGCTACAAAAAAATTATTTACGTATAACCCTAAAAATATTATTTTATAAGAAAATAGAATATTTTATTGAATATTTCTTTTATTTTTTTTATTATATCCAAATAATCATAATTTTGTTTTAAATAAAGGTTTTAGAAGTTTAAACTTATTTTTGATTATGAATTATGTGTTTTGTACGCGTATATTACATTTTTAGCGAATTTCGAGATTTTTGAGAAAAAATTACCAAAATGCCCCTGTGAGAAAAAAATTATTTTTTTTATTGTTTTGATTTGGAAATAGTTTATAATCTCTCAAAACATAATTTTAGTGACTAATACTCACAAAGGAAGTGAGAAAAAAAAACTGATGTTAAGCCTTGCGAGGTTTCGATTGACATTCCGAGAAATGAATGTCTATCGGGACTTCGCGGCAGTTGTCACGGGCTCGATGGGAGTTTCAGGTCGTGACAATAATTATGCACAGTGTACCAATATACTGTGATAACACAACTGCAATCAATATATCAAAAAATGTTGTGCAACATTCTAGGACAAAGCATATTGAAGTTAGACACCATTTTATTAGAGATCATATAGTGACAAATGATATTAAAATAGATTTTATGAATACTCTACATCAATTAGCAGACGTTTTAACCAAACCACTAAGTGAAGATAGATTTTGTTAGATTAAAAGAAATTTAGGGATGGTTAATGTGAAGGAATTATAATAAAATCTTTGGCTCTCACAGTGAAAATAGAATGCATTCAGTCAACTAAGGAATTCTTAGTCAACTGAGAGTGGTCTGACATTCTTAAATAATGAAACTCAGTTAGTTTAAATAAATAGGAGTAAATTATGGTAAAAATTTAATTTACTAGGTGTAAAGAAAAATAGAGCAGAGCTACCAAATGTAAATAATCAAAATTTTAGAGGGAGATTTGAAAATATGAAGAAATAAGAGTAGGGCAGTTTTTTTTGGAAGATGAGAAGTTTTTTGAGCAATAACCGCTGTCAACCTCTTCTTCCCTCTCCTCTTCAACTCGTTGCTCTAAAAACAAAAACCTAAATCTTCTTAGTTGCCTCTAAAGCCAACTCAAACCTTCAGAAATTTCCAAAACCAAAATGGCTAGAACTTCTCAAAGTAAAGAAGTATCAGAGAAGGACAAAGGAAAAAGGCCAATGGAAGAAGAAACTGGAACAAAAAGTTAGAAGAAGAAACAGAAAATTGTGCTTGCCTCAGTGAAAGAAATAGCCGAGAAGCTGAGGGAAAACAAACAGAAAATGCACTAGAAGAAAGATACAGAACCCTTACTCCAGAAAGGTATCAGTTCCTCTTTTTCTTCGCAATTTGGAAATAAGCTGCATGAGTATCGATTCAAAAATATAGAAAATGCACCAATCTCCTGCGAAAAGTTCACTGACTGGAAGAGATTTAAGGAAAATGTAGAAATCTATACCAGTCTATTTGAGCACATCCTCCAAAAATATTCTCTTGGCATAAACCATCAGCAGGTGAGTTTAAGTTGAATGTTGATGGTAGTTCCAAGCATAATCGTCAAAATGCCGCGGGAGGAGGACTTCTTCGAGACCATACAGGTACCATGATTTTTGGATTTTCTGAAAATTTTGGACCTTGTGACTCATTACAGGCAGAGCTAATGGCACTTCAGAGGGGTTTACTTTTGTGCATTGAGCATAATGTTTCCAAACTTTGGATAGAAATGGATGCAAAAGTAGTGGTACACATGATAAACGAGAGCCATCAGGGATCCTCGAGGACTCGGTATTTACTTGCTTCAATCCGCAAAGCCCTTCGAGGTATTTCGTTTCGGATTTCACACATTCTTAGAGAGGGGAACCAGGCAGCAGATCATCTGGCAAATCAAGGGCACAAACACCAGTTTCGACAAGTATTTTCCCAAGCAAAAGGTCAGCTTAAAGGTATTCTTAGGTTCGATAAGGCTAGTTTACCATATGTTAGATTCAAATGAGTGTAAAGGAGTAGTACTCCTAATTTATTTTCATTGCTTGGTCATTTACATAGACTTTTGTAATATGGATGTGTTTCAATTTTATGACGATAATAAATATATGGTCATAAAATGAAACACTCCATCCTAGGTGCTTATCACATTTACATTATCTGCTTCGATTTTTCTCTTAGTCTGTAGTTTCAATGTAATAGTGGGGATATCTATTTTATTGTAGCATCAAAAGTTATGCACATAAAATGGATTTCCCTATTATAAGAGTTCTTCAAATACTTTCCTATGATCTTGTAACTTGGAGGTACGGTTTATGTCCCCCTCCTTTGTACTTCTTATTTAGTATTTAATAAAATTTAACAGGGTAGCTGGGCCCTGCGTGAATTTTCAGCATAAAAAAAAAAAAAAAAAAAAAAAAAAAAACTTAAAGGTTACAACACCTTTAAGAATAAGTCATATTGTCACGACCCAATTTCTCGGGCCATGACCGGCGCATGAGCTCAATGAGCATAGCTCACTAAGCCCAAGCAAGCCTATCCATTTACCTTTGCTTAACAAATTTATCATATCATGCATACACACACACCTTTTCCCGAGTGTGAATATAGCCAAAACACAATGGCATTATCGATACTAATATACATGCACTATACCAGTCATGTATTTAGCAATTTACATTGCATACACATATTCACATTGTTAGATTGTATTCAAAATACAAAAGAACCCATGACTTCCAGTGGAGACATTTACAATAAAAGGGATTACTATCGAATGCCAGACACATACCCAAGAGATGCACTACGAGGACTCCTCGATCTAGGGTCCAATAGTCACTTGATCTAAAAACATGAATTTTTATAAAACGTGAGTACAATACTCAGTGAGTGAACAAGAAGGGAACAAGCATACCATAAGGAATGTTTATCGAAATCATGATGCATTCATTTCCTCAAAACCATGCAATTGTTTTAGCTCCTTTAAACCCCTCATGTAAACCCCACATGAGTAAATCACTTTACAAAAATCCATGCTCAACTATGGTACCAAAGAAGTGGGAAATATGGCAAAAACCCACAAGTTAGCAAAATGGATAGAAAGTTTCTCGCTGCAGCGAAACAGAGCAACAAGAGAAAAGTTTCCCTTCACTCAACAAAAAGGCCATCCTACTAAACCAACAAAATCAACATAAAACTCATGAAAATTCCCAAAGTGCAATGTATCAAATTTCACATATATGTCAACCATATATCACATTCATGAGCTTTCATTTCATAAGTCTAGATATGCATAATTTGATAGACAAACATCAATATCATCATAATCACACCCGGCTCATGTACATCCCCCCACATCATGCACACGGGCACTATCATCATCCATCTCTCACGCCACCATCATCACCGGCATGTGCATCCCCCCACATCGTGCACACACACGGTTACAGTCATTATACACAATATCATTCATCAAGCACAACACACATATATATATATCATTATATTGCAATAATGCATGAATCCATAGCAATCACATATCACAACATCAAACCATTTAACAAAAGTTTGTTCCCAAGGTACATTTTCTAAGACAAGTTGGATAGAATCTTTCATATTCCCCAAAACAAGTTTGAAATGCAAGTCCACTCACCGATATCGAAAATCCGAATTCTGGGTGCACTCGGACTAATAGTCCTCAAGCATAATTCCTTTGCCTTTTCCGGACGTCTCACTACCTTGACAAATAACAAAGTCAAGGAATTTACTATATTGTCGCTAAATTGATATAAACTAATTTAAATTACAAATGGTTGATATGTAAATGCAAAAATACGTCCGATTACCGCTTAATCGCGGTATCAATTAAATTCGACCGATCACCGATTAATTGGCGATTGTGTCCAAATCACCTCTAAATTAATCCATTTCTCCTCTAATACCTTAATTTACCACATACCATTTAAATAAAGCCAAATTTAGCATTAGAACCCTCACAGTTCCTTATAGAAAAATTCGGTCATTTAGTGCACTAACATCGAAATTTTTTCTACATAACCGTTTCACCTTAATTCATCATTTTCTAAGCCATTTTCCTTGAAATAAAAACAATCCCCCATTGATATTCAGCCCTCATGGTTCGACCAACAAGGAACCCTAGAGAAATTGAATATTTCTTTTGTGTTTTTGTTCATAACCATGCTTAACTATCCCTAAACACTAACATAGTCTAAAATCAAATTATTCCAACAACAATTCCTCTTCAATACCCATTTTTCAGAATTGAATTCATCATGACAACTCAATATTCAACCATGGAAATCAAGAACAAAAGCATGGGTAAGCTAGGTATCAAGGAGAATTAAAAAAATTCTAACTTACCTAGCTTGTTTCCTTGATTTCTTCACTTTTTCTTTGAATTTTCACCTAGGTTTTCTTGTTTTTCCCTTTGTTCTTCCTTTGTTCTTGTTGCTGGTTGCCTAGGCCGAATATGGTGAGAGAATTGGGAATTTAATGGGCTAATTTCTATAGAAAATAATAAAATAATCAAGCATGCCACGTGTCACATGCTTATTGGCCTAATTTTTTAACTTTTTAACTTTTTCTTCTTAATTTTCCACCACAAATATTCTGGTATTTATCCAATTTTACCACAATTAAAATCCCTTGGTCTTGACAAGTGCTGGGGCTAAAAATTTACCTATTTACCCCCGGGGTGAAAAAATTATGATTTTACCCCTATACTCCGAAATGTACCGGAATCACATTATTTCTACTTTTCAACCTCAAATAACACTAATATTGATCAATATTAACCAAATGGGGAAAAATTGTTTTATAAAAATTCCCGTTTAGTCCTCTAGTGGCAAAATTACCATTTTGCCCTTGTGGTCTAAAAATACCAAGAATCACAATTTTTCACTACTAAACATCATTTTATACTCCAATAATCATAATTATATTTCATATAATTATTCTTGATCAAATGTGATCAAATCTTGGCTAAAAATCTCCATTTGATCATCAAATGGTAAACTGATCGTTTTGTCCCTAATCGGTCAATTTTCTTGATGGACTCCAAATTGGACCTTGAACTCCAAATCACTATTCTAAGTCATTCTGTGGGTTTCAAAATTTTCAATTTTCTCTTAGAATTTCTATTTGAACTAGTTCAATGCTCAATTTAACTTAGTTGTACCACTCAGTACAATACCCGTCTTTTAATCGAGCTTGACAAGGTCTCACACATATAGTCCAAGTTTGATTAAGGAATTTTAGTTTGGCATTGCTCTGAAAAAAAAGGAATTAGCAGAATCTGATGACTATGTAGAAGATGGGCTGAATGTCTATTTGAATGGAAAAGAGTTTATTGTAACAGTTGAAGATTTAAGGAATCTGCTGGAAATAGATGGTGAAATAGGTGAATTTGAACTTCCAAAAAAATATGATCCGTCCTCACTGTGGGAGATCATCACTGGAAGAAAAGAAAAATACTCCTCAAAAAGTAATTTAGGACTGATAATGAATCCATATATTAGGATACTACATTACTTTATTGCTACAAATATTCAAGGGAGGAGTGGAAGTTTTAGCTACATCAGCTTGTAGGATCTTTGGCTGATAAAGCATGCTTTTAATGGAGTGTCTCTAAATCTGGGGAGATTCATGATTAAGAAAATGAGAAGTGTCTGCAGACTTGATAGGGTCAATCTGCCATATGGCAATGTGATTACATCCCTGGTGCAGAAGAAAGGAATATGGGCTAAAAGGTATGATATGGACTTGGTGAAAATTAGAGACTAAGCCATTTATTACGACAGCTTAATTAAGATGGGGTATGTGCTCGATGAAGAGAAGTTTATCAAAACCTCCAAAACTAGCCCAAGAAAAAATCACAGTCTGCCTACTCAACCTGAAGAAGCTCCTTCCAGATTTTCAAATGAGATGATTTTTAATTTGCTTATGAGGATCGATGGTAAGCTAACTGACCAAGGAGTGAAGCTACAGAATATGGAAGATAAAATTACTGAGTTGGAAAACAAGTTGAAGGAGAAGGAAAAAATGGCATATGAACTTGTGGCCGCAGACAGTTTAGCCACATCCAGCACTGTACCTGCACAATAAGGTGCTAAAGGTTCAGCAGAACCAGTAGAAAAGTCTGCAAGTTCTGGTACTCAAGCTGAAGGCTCTACCTATAAGTCTGCCAATCCTATTCTGCAAACTGAGGACTCCCCACAAGGAGTTGATCAGCCAGCCAAATCACCCTCCCCATAAACTCAAAGCAAAAATGACTCAGAACAAGGGATTAAGGTAGCTTGTGCAAAAACTGAGAAACAACAAGCATCTTCTCTAAATTTAGAGGAAATTTTAATTATGGACCTTTTTCACCAAATTGTTAGAGAGGAACAAGTTGAAAAAACCATTGTCAAGACAACAACTCAGAAGGATGATGCAAATGTAAAAAAAAAAGAAAGAAATATGCTTCAACTCCCAAGCCAAACACCAAAACAGGGAAACCAAAAGCCACCACAGCACCACCAGCTGAGGCAAAACAATAAACCGAATGAAGGAAGACTATGGCAACCAAGACAACTTTTCTCAAAAGAAGAAAGTCTTCCAAATTAGCAGAAAAGTCCAAACCAGCCTCAGCCTCTTCTCCTCACAATCTAGTTCACATTTCGGACAAGTCCACTCCAGAACCATTTTCTAGAAAGTCATCTCCTCTCCGAGAACCCTCTCCATTCCCTCTTAGTCCATTTTATGGGACTGAATCCTCACCCTCTGCCTCACCCCATGAGTAGAATTCCCTTCCTTTGATGCTGACACAAAAGGGGAGAAGTATGGTACCAGGGACTAAGGAAGCAGAAACCAAGAACTAGAAAATAATGTTTAAAAACAAAAAATGTTAGGGTAGAGGAACCAAAAACCTAGAAAAGGAAAGAAAGCAGAACTAGGGAAGCATGAAATTAGAGAAATAGGAGACAGGAAGCACAACTAGTCTAGGGGCATTTTTAGAATATTTTTTATTTAACTATTATTTGTGCCTTGGTGGCACTTAAACACTTAGCTTTAATTCTGTTATTTATGTGGATGTTTGTGAAACATGAATGCTGACATGTTTATGTTGCTTAACTGCTGAAAATTGAAATCTGCTGATATCTTATTATTTGAGCATTTTGACTACCATGAACAAAATTTACTACTGCTATGCTGATATGGATTCACATGCTGATAGATGATTTTTGTTATACAATTATGGATAATTTCTGGTTGTAAATAGATATAGATGGTGTGTATTGTCTACAAGTTGAAACATGAATAATGTGGACAAAATCTGAATGTTAACAGCAGCTGGAATATTAATGAAAATCTGCCAAAACTTCAGCTGAAAATTTTTTACTGCAAATCACTTTACATTGATGAACATGTATATACACATATATAGAATCTAAATGTATATTGTCATTCCCTCCACGTAACAATGAACAAAACTTGCTAGAATAAAGTAAGCAAATTATGCACACACTAAGGGGGAGCTTATACTTAGGGGGAGCAATCCCCATTTTCTACTGAAAATAAAATAAGTCAAAAGGACACCATGATATTAATCAATGATTGTTTTGTCATCATAAAAAACGGGGAGATTGTTGGCTCCATTAGTTTTTGATGATAATAAAACAATCCCACTCATTTGTGTTTAATTCCTTTATTTAAGTGTGCAGAAAATTACTATATGAAATTAATCTCTTAACCTTTCAAAAAGTATTTTTGAAAGAAAAAGAAGGATAAATTCAACAAGATATAACTGAATAACAAGGAGGAAGCTTATTGGTGAAACAAAGAAGAACATTGGTTGACCAAATTTCAAATTTGAGAAATGACGGGCTGAAGAGTTTGAGAAACAGAACCAACTTAGTCAACCAAGTCAGTCGACTAAGTGTCCTATGCCAAAATCTGCAAACCAGAAACAGAATCAACTTAGTCAACCAAGTTAGTCGACTAAGAGCTTTCTGTTTGCAACTTGAATCAGAGCATTACAAGATAGATTAACGGCTAGAACTCATCTTCAACTGTTTCCAATAGGCATAAACTGCCTAACTACCATCAGAGTTGCATCTCCAAGTATAAAAGGGTCTTCCAACAATGAGAAAGAAGTTTTTTGAAGCTTTGAATGAGATTTGAGCTATAGAAAGTTGAAAAACCAGAAAAGCTTCACTGCACTTGTTTGCACCACAACGCCTACTCTTTGCATTTGTGATTAGCACTCAATCTTGTACCAATCAGATCATCCAGTGATCATAGGTACTTTCTTTTACCACTTCGTCTTGTAGACTTAGAGTGAGGGAGTCACTCTAAGGGGTTGTTCAAGCTTGGGAAAACTTGAATGTTATAGGTTGTGGTTGAGCCTTGGAAAACCACCTTGGGTTTTAGTTTAGCTCGAGAAAAACTAGTATAAAGGTTGTGGCTGAGCCTGAGAAAAGCCATTGTAAAAGCTTGGTGGAAGCTTGTGAATTTCACCGAATTTTTAGTGAATTGTTGGGAAAATCCTTGGTTGGATAATCAAGGTAGTGGATGTAGGTCTTGGACCGAACCACTATAAATTGCTGTCCATTGTCTACTCTATTTTTACTTTCTTTGTTTTGGAAATTAGTTCCTCATCCAATCAAGAGCCAAATTGTGCTATTCACCCCCCTTTCTAGCACCATTTTCGAAGAACATTCAAGCTAAAGCCACAATTCTTACGTTGTTTCTCTTGTGTCTTAAAACCAAGCTTTACACCTCCATCAACACTCCACGGTTTCTCTCTTGAATGTTGAAGACTCTATGGGTGGTAAAATGTCAAGACTCTACAAGATAAGGGAAGGAAACCTCACGGTTTCTTTAGATCTTCCCCTAAAAACGAACCCTCCTTTGGTTTTTCTCTTTTCTTTCTCTTTTTCTTCCTCTCGGGTGGAGTTTCTCAAAGCTTTCTCTTCTTTCTTTTCTTCTCTGAATGGCCTGTTCTCTCAAGTCTCACCAAGGCCAATTCACATTTCTTTTTTACCTTTGAATTTTGGTATTTATATGGCCACCCATTTAACCAATCACAATACATGCACACCTTCACCTTTTATTTTCATTTGGCCATTTTGCTAACCAATGGGTTTTCATGCACCAATTTCCTTTCCTCCACATTGGTCCATTATCTATCCTCTCTTTGCTTCTCCATCCGCCAATTTCACTATCCATCTTTTCTTCCTTTATTATTTATTTCATGGACCACCTTATTCCTCAAATCCTATTTCATGCACCACCTTTACCTAATATTTTATTTGGCCATTCATTAATCTATTCAAGTCACATGCATCCCACATTTTGCTTTCCTCATTTGGCCACCTAATACACCAATCTCATTACATGCAAATAAATTTAGTCTTATTCTTCCTTTTACTATTCATGGTAGGGGTCCCACATGTTCCCCACTAACTTTCTCCTTTCTGCATGCTATAATTTATTTGTAATAGTGAATTCACATGCACATCTCATTATCTAACATAATCTAACTTTCATTGATTAGTTAATTTCCATTTAATTCCAAATGTTGAAATTACACATAAGTCCTCAAACTTTTCCTTATTTACCATTCGACCCTCCAAACTATTCATTCTTTACAATTTGGTCCTTCCAACATTTCTTTAATTCCAATTTCCTTTTATTTTCCTTCCTTTACACTTGGACAAATAAAATATAAAATTTACACTTCACCAAGGTGTCACCATAATATTTAAATATATAGTTACCTACTCTCGCTTTATTTAATAAGGGCATGTGGGCTCCACTTATATCATTTTTCTTCGAAATTCTTTCTTACTTCCTCTCCCTCACTTAGATTAGCCATATAGTCCTTTTTCATGACTAATTTCAATAACTAATAAAATATTAATATTTTAATATTATTTTATCAATAAAATATTATTTTATTTCAAAATTCTCCACTTGTCTCCTCCGGCCCCAAAGTGTCTCACTTTGTCTCGATTCATTTCCAAATCCCCTTTAACTTGCTAATTCATCCTCAATCAAAATATTATTATTTAATTATTATTTCTCTCGCTTGTGAAATATTTTATTTCAAAATATTCTTTTCACCCATCACCGCTCTTTGGCACTTAAATTTACATCAATTGACCCTTCGTCTTATCGATAAGGTCTTATTGGCTTCTATACGAGGTTACGGGGTGTTACACAAAACAATAGTAGCAAGTCAATGCTCAATATAAATGTCAAGAAAGCTGATTGCACATGATCTCGATTATGGCATTTGAGTCTTGGCCATTAAAGTAAGAATTAGAGCATAAAGATACTTAGATTCTTTTGATTATTAATCACAAAAGAGCTAGTAATTCTTATCTACATTGCCGAATCACTTTTCATGCAAAAGTGAATGACTTTGTATGTTCAAAAGGTCTTATACATATAAATGTATACAAACCATTGAACATAAAATGCTATGGCAAATGTTCCTAATTCATTAAGTTTACACAAGACCAAATTGAGATTTTGTCTTGTATACTTAAAGAAATATAATTTGAATTCTTGAAATGCTCAAATAATTTAAAGAAAAGATCATATGAGTTATATAGTATGAAGTACTCTTATTAAGATATGATTTTAGTGAAGATTACTCTTACTTATTAATTAATCATTCAAAAGATGAATGTAAATTCATGTGGAATGGAACTTTCTTATAAATAGAACCTAAAGATGTTTGTTCAAAGAAACAAGCAAAGTAAATTCATATAGTGATATTATTTGGTACATATCTCCCCAATATATATGTAGCCAATTATATTATTCCAAACCAATATGATTCCAAGCATACAATGAGATGTATGTATGTAACATCATGGAATATTCAAAAAAGTTCGAATGTTACTCTCACAAAGGATCTTGGATTTAGTGGGAGCATGATGACACAAAGAAAAGAGTTTCTTTAATATTACATGATTACATTGGAATCTAACTCTTTGGATTTTGCATAGAGATGCATAATCATATGCAAGAGAACTCCATGGATTTAGTAGGATACATTGGAGATGTATTATTCATATGAGATGAACCTACTAAATATTTTTTTCGTTGGAGTTATACACTTTGTTCTATTAAATAGGATCCAAAGGGTTGGATTTAATAGAACGTATAAGTGTACTTATCTCATACATGAGGAGGTTAGAAGGAATGAATACAATTCTTTGGTGATAGAATTACGAGATGCAATGTGTATACATAGAAAGTGCTAAAATTTAAAAAGGGCGGATGGCACAATGAAAAGTGATAAATGCATATGATGCACACAACATAGTTTAGCTGGAATGGTTCTGAAGAAAAAAAGAAGACTATGTACATGTATATAATCAAAGTCATATACAACCTATTAAAGGCTCAAATAGGAGGATATTTAGATCATTAGTTCACGGAACTAATATAAGGTTCTAAACATTGCGAATGTAATAATGAGGCCATACTAAGAGAACTCGAGTCTCATTAGATCTAGCTACAGTAATATGACATGATGTGATGCATGGGCATCACGAAGATAGATTAAAACAATTAACCACATTGAAGGGCACAAGCGAGTCTACATGGAGACACAATTGCTATATGGATTAAATCCACAAACGATGAGGTAGCAATTGGCTTTGTGCTAGTGGGAGATATTGGGATAAGCCCTGCAACCAATTGGGATTGATTAAGGCTTGATTCTAATCATGCAACAATATCATTCATGTTGAATGATTAGAGGTTTTCCTTCATCAATAAGATGTTATAATGGGTTATACGTCTAATTGGATGAGATCCATGAGATTAATATGCCTTGCAGGGGAGTTGTAATGGGTTACAGTTATGAGATCCCTATGCATCAAAGCATAATCTCTAAATGTTCCTAGTCGATGTATCATTAAGACTGGACATCAATGATACTTAGAACTGGTACACTCTATGTTTCTTACTTAGGAAGTAAGCAATCGATCTCATAGGTTAAAGTATATAGATATTAACTCTATGATATAGAGTTATTTTGCCACCTTTTGATTTTAAAAATAGCTAAGTCCTTGTGTTTTAAGTAATTTTAGGTAGTTTTTATGCTTTTTGTTATTAAGTTTAATATATGTTGAAATAATTTAATTTTAGTAATTTAAGCTCATTTTTATGTTAAAAGTCCAAATTTGAGCAATCACTGATTTAGTCCTTGTTTTGAAGGTGTGCAAGTGCATAAAACTTTGTAGAGGTGAACTGAGTAAGGATGATAAAGTGTAGAATTTTCTAAACATGTTACTGTATTTTGACAATAACTCTCTCTACCGAACTTGAAATGAGATGATTCTTAAATCAATAGAAAGATAAAAGGAAGAGCTACAACTTTGATGTTTACTACTTTACCCAGTTCGGATCGGATCATGGTCAACATACCTTGTTTAAATTGGTGCTAGGAATGGCATGATTAGAGCATCAACGCAGCAGAATAAAAAAAAACCATGCTTCTTACCTTTGGATCACCTTGGTTGTTTAATGCAAAGTTATGTACCACATAAAATTAAAAAAAAGAATGTACCTTTCCAAGTGATATCGTAATCAAATGGATTCCTTTTGGTGATAAAACATGAACACCTTTGGTGTGAAAGAATCCCAGCCACTCAATCGCTTGGCCTCTAATGATTCACACACGATTGCAACGGATCCTTCTCAAGGAGAGAGCTTTATGCCATGGGCTTGTGCTAGCAAGTGGACAACGATTTGTCCTCTTTTCTTCTTTAATTTCCAGCAAAGAATCAAAGGAGAAGTTTTTCAAAATAAAAAAAAATAAACTTTTCAAGAATGGCAGCACTCAAGAGAAAAATCCCTTTTTTTTTGTTTCCTTCTCCTCTCTTAGAAAAACAGAGTGGCTATAACGTGATATTTATATCTAGGTTTAACTTATTAAAATTTTCAAAATAAGTCCTTAATATTACAACAATTATAATATTTAACCAATACCTAATTAAACTCTTTTAATTAAGTCCTTCGTAGTTAAAACCTAGAATTTGATTTAAGTCTAACTTAAATCATCACACTCTCAATTTAATCCAAATTGCAACCTTTGTGTGTGACCCATTAGGTTCCTAACATGTTGGCAATGGAATTGAATTATAATATTATTAATTAATTAATTTAAATGAATCGTATTCAATTTTAAATTAACTAATTCAATTCCATAGATCATGATTGGCATCTAGCAATGCATCATGGCCAACCAATTGTTAGGAGAGTAAAAGGATTCTTTGACAACCTTTGAGTGTACAGTTTTTTAGTATAATTCATTCCCTCATCATATATCCCGAAGATGATAAGAGCTTGGTGCAATGCCTACTCTTATTGATCTCCATATTTCTTCTTGCAGTTAGATCATTAGCTTTATGGAGACTTATGAAACTCATTTCATAATCTCCTAATCACCTTGGCTAAGGATTTGATTAAGCTAATGTCAACCAAGAACTAATAAGATATTTTCCCTCGAATCACTTGGGGTGATGATTCCTATCTTGACCACTCATTTGCCTTCATATGCTTCATACTATACTCAAAAACATCCTACTTTGGCATCCTTGATTAGGCACCCATAAGGATGAAATCAAAGCATAGTACTCCACATACAAGACCACCTTATGTCTCAAGTCTAGGAAGTAGTTACACAACTGACACATGAGAAGTATTGCATAGACACTTGAGTGAGGTACCATATGCACTTCTCATGGTGGGTCATGTTCAGTGAACTCGCTCTCCCACGGCAAGTACCCACATGCTAGTTTCAAGTATCTGTATACTTCAACCTATGAGAATGATTGCTTACTTCACAAGTAAGGAACATAACATGTGCCAATCTTTGAGCATTATTGATGCCTTGTCTCAATAATACAATGATCAGGAACTTTTAAGAACAATGCTTTAATGCATAAGGATCTCATAATTGTATCCCAATACAATTCCTTTGCAAGGCATATATAGTTCCATGGGCTTTATCTACATAAGTACAAAAAGTAATTAAATTACAAACTTATGGATAAAGAACTACCTTAATGTTATTATGAATAACAAAATGTCATACATGAATATCTCAAAATTACAATTCCCATACAACCACATATTGGCTTGTAAGGCTTATACTAACAATCTCCCACTAGCACTAAAGCCAATCGCCTATGTATCTAATACCAATGTTCTCAACATGACGATTATGCTTCTGCTAGGACAGCTCTTTAGTGAAAGGATCAGTAATATTATCCTCAGTGGGTCTATGCTCTATGCAAATGTCTCATCTTCTAATGATTTCCCTGATCACATGGTAACGCCACAATACATGTTTAGATTTCGGATGAGACCTTGGTTCCTTTGCTTGTGCAATGGCTCCATTGTTATCACAATACAAAGGTATTAGATCAACAATGCTAGGAACCACATCTAATTCAGTAATGACCTTCTTAATCCAAATTGCCTCTTTCGTTGAGTCAGACGCAGAGATGTATTTAGCCTCGGTTGTAGAATCTGCAACCGTCTCTTGTTTGGAACTTTTCCAACTCATTGCACCTCCATTGAGTGTGAACACATATCCACTTTGCGACTTGTTATCATCTTTGACAATTTGAACGCTTGCATCCATATAACCCCTAACTTAGAGTTCACCTCCTCCATAAACCAGAAATATATCCTTAGTTCTTCGTAAGTACTTCAAGATGTTTTTCACAACTATCTAGTGACTTTCACCAGGATTAGTTTGGTATCTACTCGTGACATTCAGAGCGTAAGATACAACTAGTCTAATGTAAAGCATCGCATACATGATAGATCCTAGTACTGAAGGATATGGGATCTTATCCATGCGATCTCTCTCTTCTTGATTCTTTGGACATGTGTCCTTGGAGAGATAGATGCCTTGTGACATAGGCAAGTGTCCCTTTTTGGACTCTATCATGCTAAACCTCTTTAGCACCTTGTCTATGTATGTGGATTAAGAAAGACCTAGCAACCTTTTAAATCTATCTCTATAGATCTTTTGTAATACTGCATACTTTGCTGTGGTGACAAATAAAGCTTATCAAATGTCAATTAAGGCTTAATAAGGTCTTTTGGGTACCAAGGAGACAAGAGAAAATTTTTAGAATAAAATAATATTAAAATATTAATATTTTATTCAATGTCGAAATTTTTTCTTGAAGAAGGAGTATATGGTCAATCTAAGTGGGGGAAAGGAAGAACGAGGAAATTTCAGAGAAAAATGACGTTAATGGGGCCCACGTGCCTTTATTAAATAAAGATACCGCAGGGTAAATAATATTTTAAATATTATGGGAACACCGCGTTGGGGTACAAACTTTATATTTCATTTGTACATATGTAAAAGAAGATAATAGAAGGAAATTGGAGATTTAAAGATTTTGGGAGGACTTAATTAAAAGGATGAGAACTTTAAAGGGTAAAATAGTAATTTTGTTACAAAGGTTGGTCAAAGCTGTCAAAGGAAGCTTTGACTCTTCTTTTTGTTCCTCATGGCCGACCATCCATGTAAGATTTGCTATAAATGTAAGGTTTATGTACAAAGAAAGGAAAAGACAAAGAAAATTAGGAGAAAAGATGAGATAATAGTGAAATGGGGAGGAAAAGTCAAGTAAAGTGGCTTTAAAGGTTCCAAGCAATTGTTGACTTGCATTCTAACCACATGGCCGGTCAAGGAAGACAATAAAAGAAGAAAGAATGATGGTATGGGCTGTCACATGTAAACGAATAAAAAGGAAAAAAAAAGGAGAATTGACAAACAAGCTTGTCATTGTCGGCCCCACTTGTAAACCACATCAAACAAAATTTTATCAATTTCTTTTGTTACCAACCGGTCATGGAGACAAAAGAGAGAGTCAAAGCTATTAGTATTATTATTTTTAAATCATGTGTGAAAGTAAGCGGGGCCGACCATTGAGATGAAAGGCCATATAAAAGAAAAGAAATGAATGAAAGATGAAAAATAGAAAAGATAAGAAAGAAATGAAAAGAAAAGTTAAGTCGGTAAAATGAAGAAGAAAAAGGAAAGAGAGAAGTCAGTTGTGAGGGAGAGCAAAAGAACAAAGGAAAGAAAAAAAAGAGAAATAGTCGAGAGAGAGAAAATGAAAGAAGAGAAAAGCTGAACGGTGAGGAAGAAAAAAAGAAAGAAAATGAAGGGTGAAGAAGCTAAGTTTGAGGGGGGCGATTTTGCTACCAAGTTTTGAAAGAGAAAGAAGTAGCTTGGTTGCTAATTTTTTAGGCATAATAGAGCAGCTTTTGCTACCAAGTTTTGAGGGAGAAAGGAGCAGCTTGGCTACTGATTTTTTTAGGAAGAACAAAGCAGCTTTGGCTACCCAGTTTTGAGGGTGAGAAGAGTAACTTTAATTACTGATTTTGAAAGCTGAAAGGAGCAACTTTGGCTGCTGATTTTAGAGGTTTTTGTTGTCGATTTTGAAGGTGAAATGAGCAACTTTGGCTGCTGATTTTTAAGACTAAAAAGAGAAGTTTAAGTTGTTGATTTTTGTGTTGAAAGAAGTAGGAACTTGCAGCTAACGGTGAGAAGGAGAAAGAGGAAGAAATTATGGCCAGTATGTGAGTGTAAGAAAGGAAAAAGAAAGAGAAGAAGGGTGCTGCTGACCAGCAGGAGAGAAGAGAAGAAGAATAGAGAGCAAGAAATAGAAAAGGAGGAAAGAAAAGAAAGAAAGAAAAAAAAGTGGGCATAACCCAATAAAAAAAGAATAGGCATGGCCCAATAGAAAGAAATGGGAAGAGCCCATGGATAGGGCCTAATGGTAACAAAGAAAGAAAAGTCCAAGAAAGAATAAAGGTGGAAAATTGGGCTTGGACTAACCTAGCCCAAATAGGTAAAAGATTTCTTTGCTTTTATTAGGCTTATTATGAAGTTAGATTATTTTAAGCTAGCCCACTTGTTTAGTTAAAGTTTTGGTTAGTAGTGATATGAATTAAAGTTAAATTATTTTAATACAACAATTAAAAAAAATTCTTTATGATGTCTCATGGGATTAGAGCAAAGAAAAAAATAGGAAATTGATGAATATTGCTCAAGTGTAGTTAAGGAATTTTGAAATGATTCATTGTGAAGAAGCATTGTTGTCGAGGGAATTTATTTACACAAATTAGTTGAAAGTGTTAAGTTGAATGGCATATTATTTGGAAGAAATAAAGAGAAATAATGTGGATTGAAATGGGACAATAATTGGACAAATTTGAAATGATTGTGGTCATCATAAATATAGTTAATACTATGGAAAAATAAGATGGATTTGGGCGGAAGTTAATTAAAAGGTTGAAATTGGTACCGGACATTATAAATAAGTTGCCGATGTTATAATTTAAAGAATTACATAAGCAACAGATATAAATAATTTTAGTGAACATGCCTTAAGATGTGAGTTAATTGAATATGGTTTCGTGATAGGGTGAGAAACAGAGGTGGGATTGATGCACAAAACATATTGAGTTTGGACTATTGCTAGGACATGTTAAAGTAAAGTTAGAGAATTGTGGTGGCGTGCCGATGTAAATAACAAGCGATTGGCCGATGGAAATAGTTAGAGACACCTTCGAACAAATAGCGACCTAATACCTCGTTGTTGCTAGGTGAGTGAACTTGCATTTCAAATTGCTTTGGGATTGTGAATGTTTTTGCACAAAACCTTTAAATGATTTTCTTCAATATTTTCTTAAAATGGGTGCCTTGGGAACAAGCCCTTGATAAATTGTTTCTATGTTGTGACATGTGGCTGTTATGGATTCTTGTACTACTACAATATGTTGATATATATATATATATATATATATATATATATATATGTTGTGCATTGGTGGTGGATATTGTGTGATAATGATAACCGTGCGTGTGCACGATGTGGGGGGATGCACATGCCGGTGATGACGGTGGTGAGGGAGTTAGATGATGAGAGTGCCTGTGTGCACGATATGGGGGGATGCATACGATGGCACTGACTATGCACGATGTGGGGGGATGCACACAATGACTCCGACTATGTGCACGATGTGGGGGGATGCACATGAGTCGGATGAGACTATGGTGGTATTGGTGTTTATCTATATATATGTGTGTGTGTATCTATGTTATGAAATAAAAGCTCATGAATATGGTATATGATTGAAATACATGTGAAATTTGAAATGTTAAAACTTGAGAAATGGTTTCCACTTGACTTTCATCGCAGCAAAGATAGATTTCCAGTGTGACCAGAAATTGAGTTAAATTGCATTGTCTTCAACATAAATGCATCATGATTTCTAAAACTTCCCGTATTGATGCTTGTTCCTTTCCTATGTTCACTCACTTAGTTTATACTCATGTTTTCAACTTCATGTTTTCAGATTCAGTGGTGGTTGATATGTAGATTGAGGTGTTCGCGTACCCCCATCTTTTGGGTAGGTATCTTGACACTCAATAGTCACATCTCCCATCCAGAGGCACTCTGCTAACGGTCAAAGTCTTTGTATATGTTTAATGTGAATTGCAAAGATAAGTCGACAAACTATCTATGTATGATTTGAATTATGATGCTAATGTGAGCATTCACTTGGGTTTTATGAGTTACGTTGGAGAAACCGACATTTAAACATTATTAAGCTTATTCTTAAGGAAATATGCTAGATAGATGGGTTAACATACAAATGTTTATTGAGAGGCTTGCTTGGGCCTAGTGGGCTATGCCTATTGGGTCCTTGCGTCGGTCATGGCTCGAAAACTGGGCTGTGACATCTTTATTCCTAGAATGTAAGTTGATTCTCCCAAATCCTTCATGGAGAATTGTTTAGACAGCCAAACCTTTGTAGATTGCAGCAATAGTATATCATTTCCTATGAGTAATATGTCATCAACATATAGCACTAGGAAAATTATGGCACTCCAACTAACCTTTTATAGACACATGGATCATCCTCATTTTTGATGAAGTCAAACCCTTTTACAGCTTCATCAAAATGGATGTTCCAACTCCGAGAAGCTTGCTTAAGTCCATAATGGACTTTTGAAGCTTTCACACCTTATTAGCATTAGCATTGGATATAAAACCTTCAGGTTGTGTCATGTACACTTCCTCTTGCAAGTTTCCATTAAGGAATGCAGTTTTTACATCCATTTGCCATATTTCATAATCATGGTATGCAGCAATTGCAAGCAAAATCCTAATGGATTTAAGCATAGCAACTGATGAAAAGGTTTTTTCAAAGTCAATACCATGTCTTTGTTTGTAACCTTTTGCTAGTAGTCTAGCTTTAAAGGTTTGCACCTTGCCATCTACATCGATCTTTCTCTTAAAGACCCACTTGCACCCAATGGGTTTTATCCCTTCAGGTGGATCCACCAAAGTCCATACTTGGTTGGTATCCATGGCATCCATTTCAGATTTCATGGCTTTTAGCCATTTCTCAAAATTGATGTCCAACATCGCCTCCTCATAGGTTATAAGCTCATCATTGATGGGCAATGCATCCCTTTCCAAGAGAAATCCATATCTCTTTGGAGCTTGACGTATTCTACTAGACCTTTTGAGTGGTTGTGCCTCTTGAGATTGTGGTTGTATATCAGATGTCACAATCTCAGGTTCAAGTTCCAATGGAATGTTAATTTGTGGGTCTCAAACTTCTTCGAGTACAACTTTACTCCCACTAACTCATTCATTTAAGAACTCTTTCTCAAGGAAAGTGGCGTGCCTCGAGACAAACACCTTTTGCTCAGTGGAATTATAGAAATAATATCTGTGTATTTCTTTAGGATATCCCACAAATTTACATTTGTCTGATCTTGCTTCTAGCTTATCAGACATTGTACGCTTCACATAAGCAATACATCCCCAAATCCTAGTATAAGACAAGTTGGGCCTTTTCCCACTCCATATCTCATATGGTGTCTTATCAACTAATTTGGTAGGAACCTGGTTCAATATGCGAGCAGCAATTTCTAGGGCATATCCCCAAAAAGATATAGGAAGATCTACATGACTCATCATGGATAGAATCATATCCAATAATGTTTGATTCCTTCTCTCAGACACCCCATTGTGCTGTGGAATCCCTAGAGGAGTCCATTATGCGAGAATCCCATTCTCTTTCAGATAATCTTGAAACTCTTGGCTAAGATATTCTCCTCCTCGATCAGATCTAAGAGTGAGAATACTCTTCCCAGTTTGTTTCTCAACCTCTGCTCTATATTCTTTGAACTTGCAAAGGATTCAAATTTATATTTCATCAAATATACATAACCATAGTGAGAATGGTCATCTGTGAAGGTGATGAAGTAAGAGTATCCTCCTCTAGCACTAGTATTCATAGGACCACATACATCTGAATGTACAAGTCCTAGTAACACCTCAGCTCATTCACTCTTCTTGGTGAAAGGCAACTTGGTCATCTTACCAAGGAGACAACACTCACATGTTCCATAAGATTCATAATTAAATGGATCGATGTAACCTTGTTTGTGTAACTTGGTTAAGCGAGTCTCATTGATGTGTCTAAGCCTACAATGCCAGATGTAGGATAGTTTTGGATCATCTTTCTTTGCTTTCTTGACCTCTATATTGAGTATGGGTCTCTTAGGATCAAGAATATAGAGACCGTTCGAATGTGTCCCTACACCATAATGCATCTCTCCCTTCAAGAAAGAACAATAATTGCCCTTAATGCAAAATTCCATATCATCATATAATGCCAAGTATGACACAGATATTATATTTCGAGATATGGAAGTAACATAGTAACAGTCTCTTAATTCCAAGATCAACCCAGAAGGTAAAGGTATGGTAACTGTCCCCACAATCGATGCAGCAACCTTTGCTCTATTTCCTACTCTTAGGACCACCTCTCCCTTCGTTAATTTTCTACTTGTTTCTAGCACCTTTATGTCATTACATAAGTGTGACCCACATCTAGTATCTAATACCCATGATGATGGATCAATAGTAGATACATTTACTTCAATCATATACATGGTCAAAGGTGAAACTTCTATAAGTTTCTCATTCTTTGACCTTGTCAAGAAGGCAAGGATATCTTCCTTAATAACATCTATTCTAAATAGATTTTTGAGAACATTTCTCAACTTGATATACCAGTCCAAACATTTTGGCCCAAATTTCATGATGACATCAAGTATGCCACACAAAGTAATGTGTATTCGCATTCTAACAACTTAGACATTTAAAGAACTTTTATGAGTGATCATGTGTTATAATCAATTAAGATAAGATAGTAAATCTTAAATTGATTGCTCCCACTATTTTTTTCAAGATGATAACCCTCCATATCACCTCGAGAGATCTCTACAAAGATTCTCTTAGTGGGCTAGGATCTTTATCCATTCTAATCATGACCTTGAGTGTGCTCAACAAACCATGATAGTTGGATTAGGTAGGCAACTGAGCTTACCAATTGTATCTCTATACAACTCCTAGATCAGCTAGGTGACAACACATTGCCTAAACATATCATATATGTTTCGCCTAGCCATTGCCTCTAGTTTCCATAACAATCAAGTTTCCAAGCATTCGAATTTTATGAAACTAGTTGAGTAAGACCCACCAATAGCTCAAACATGCTCATGTAAAAGTGTGACCTTGAGTGTGCTCAACAAGTCTCTGATTAAAAGAGCAGCTAGGTTATCTTGCTATATAGTGGAAGGCACCTTAATCATGCGTGGCATGGAACTCAATATTTATCGAGGGATTTTCTTATTTTTAATTTAGTTAAGGTCTCATCTTTACATGCATAGTATTTATTAATTGGATAAATAAATCTATCTCATGTGTACTACTTTGGATGATTATGGACTTTATCTATACTAATTTCCTTGAGCCATCGAAGGAAATTAGCTTGGTCAAACCTAAGGGATAACATACAACATATTGTAATCTTCCTCCTTGTATCTTCACGGCGTCTTTAGGTCTTCGTCTTTGAATTGTGAAATAACTCCTAAACTAATCTTAATTCTACACTTATATGTAACTAATTACATTTTAGTAAAGAAACCTCGTGGTACATCCGAGGGGAGTTAGGTGAGGAAAGAATTTTACAATTTCAGAAAATCGAGAGAAAGGCAGGGTGCACAAACCCTATTTAATAAATAAATACCATGATAAAATTTAACCATACATCCATAATCAAATTGGGCCTAGTCCATAATCATCCATATTCATTCATCCACATGAACATAAAATTAAATCTATGTCTTGTTCAAATTGTTAATCACATGGTTTATTTGAAATTAGTTAAATTCAACTTTTGAATTAACTTAATTTCAAATTTTTGGTTATCAATTTATTTCCATATATAAAGAAACAATTTCCATATATAGAAGTCCTTACTAATGAATATAAATAACCTTTATCCATATTCTAATCTTATTAGGATAAGATTTATTACAAATTAAACAATTTTAATTTGCTTTATTCAAATATTTAAGGTTATCCTTTACCAATCAGATATTAAAGATTTTATGTCTTAGATCACCTAATCTCATTTGGTAATTTTAAGATAATAAAATCTTCATTTATCCAATTCTCAAATCCGAATTTTGTAGCTAATATTATGGACATATTCCTCTGATTTTAAATTGTCTATTTATTCTTAGACTCCCATAATATATAGGAATCTAATTCCTTAATTTATGGAAGATTTTAAAATAATTTTGACTTCGATAAAATTAGGAAACCAATTCTTAAATTTAATATGTCAAATTATTTTAATTTATCAATTGATTAAAATAATTTCCATATTTTGTAGGAATCAAATTCCTTATTTTGTGGAAACTTTCAAAATCCATTTTGATATGCTGATTTTATGGAACTACTTCCACAAAATATCTGATAATCAATTGATTTTTAAATTGCATCAAATAAAGATGCAAGATAAGGCAATTCAAAATGCCAAAACCGTGGCATTCAAAAAAATTGCTTGCAGCAATTTTATTGACCAAGTTTCTTGGTCATTAAAGTGGCATAAAATTTTGGGATTTTATCCTTATCATAATCCTCCAATCAGCCAATGTATGAAACCTCTTTCATCATCATTAGCATCAATTTTAGATGCCTTCTGCCCGCTGAAAACAAGCAAAATCGTGACTCAAAGTCTGCTGTTGGCAGCAACGACTAGTCATGGTTTCAAGGCTTCATGCACATTTTGTGGTATTGGTTTTCAGCCACATTTGAAACATTTTCAAAGGACATCAACTTAACATCATTTCTGCAAATTTTGAGAATTTTTAAGACTCATTTGCTTGCTAAAATGACGCAAAAACCAAACCTAGACAGAATCAAAATCTGCCCTTAATACCCATATCTCCATTCCTCCACGAACCTGAATTCCTTTGCTGATTTTTGTGCATCTTATGCAAACTTTAATTTGCAAATTCTTGACATTAAAACATGTTTAATGTTCATTAATAAGAATATAATATTTACAAAATAAAACTATTCAGAAATATAAAACAATTTCAAAACAGAATTATGTAAACATGAACTCACCATTTGATACCCGAATTTTCACATCTATGTCGAACATAGTATTAACAACAACAAGATGTACCTTTGCATTAAAACGAGCCAAGGGAGGCTTTGATACCAGTACTAGGAACAGCATCATTAGAGCACCAACGCCGTGAAATAAAAAAATTAAAAAAAAAAAAAAACCATGCATCCTATCTTTGGATCACCTTGGTTGTTTAATGCAAAGTTATGTACCACATAAAATCAGAAAAAGAATGTACCTTTCCAAGTGATATCGTAATGAAATGGATTCCTTTTGGTGAGAAAACATGAACACCTTTGGTGTGAAAGAATCCCAGCCACTCAATCGCTTGGCCTTCAATGATACACACACGATTACAACGGATCAGTCTCAAGGAGAGAGCTTTATGCCACGAGCTTGTGCTAGCAAGTGGACAACGATTTGTCCTCTTTTCTTCTTTGATTTCCAGCAAAGAATCAAAGGAGAAGTTTTTCAAAAAAAAAAACTTCTCAAGAGAAAAATCCTTTTTTTTTTTTGTTTCCTTCTCCTTTCTTAGAAAAAAAGAGTGGCTATAACTTGATATTTATATCTAGGATTAACTTATTAAAATTTGCAAAATAAGTCCTTAATATTATAACAATTATAATATTTAACCAATACCTAATTAAACTCTTTTAATTAAGTCCTTCGTAGTTAAAACCTAGAATTTGATTTAAGTCTAACTTAAATCATCACACTCTCAAGTTAATCCAAATTGCAACCTTTGTGTGTGACCCATTAGGTTCCTAACATGTTGGCAATGGAATTGAATTATAATATTGTTAATTAATTAATTTAAATGAATCATATTCAATTTTAAATTAACTAATTCAATTCCATAGACCATGATTGGCATCTAGCAATGCATCATGGCCACCCAATTGTTAGGAGAGTCAAAGGATTCTTTGACAACCTTTTAGTGTACAGTTTTTCAGTGTAATTCATTCCCTCATCATATATCCCTAAGATGATAAGAGCTTGGTGCAATGCGTACTCTTATAGATCTCCATATATGTTTATGTAGTTAGATCATTAGCTTTATGGAGACTTATGAAACTCATTTCATAATCTCCTAATCACCTTGGCCAAGGATTTGATTAAGCTAATGTCAACCAAGAACTAATGAGATATTTCCCCTCGAATCACTTGGGGTGATGATTCCTATCTTGACCACTCATTTGCCTACATATGCTTCATACTATACTCAAAAACATCCTATTTTGGCATCCTTGATTAGGCACCCATAAGGATGAAATCAAAGCATAGTATTCCACATACAAGACAACCTTATGTCTCAAGTCTAGGGAGTAGTTACACAACTGACACATGAGAAGTATTGCATAGACACTTGAGTGAGGTACCAAATGCACTTCTCATGGCGGGTCATGTTCAGTGAACTCTCTCTCCCACGGCAAGCACCCACATGCTAGTTTCAAGTATCTCTATACTTCAACTTATGAGAACGATTGCTTACTTCACAAGTAAAGAACATAACATGTGCTAATCTTTGAGCATTATTGATGCCATGTCTCAATAATACAATGATCAGGAACTTTTAGGAACAATGCTTTAATGCGTAAGGATCTCATAATTGTATCCCAATACAATTCCTTTGCAAGGCATATATAGTTCCATGGGCTTTATCTACATAAATACAAAAAGTAATTAATTACAAACTTATGGATAAAGAACTACCTCAATGTTATTATGAATAACAAAATGTCATACATGAATATCTCAAAATTGCAATTCCCATACAACCACAAATTGGCTTGTAGGGCTTATCCTAACAGTTGGAGCATAGCAGTAGTCTGCACAGACTAAATATGATGTGGTATTTTATCATAGCTTTCAATTAAGAAGGCCAAATGATGTGATGCTTGAACCATTGGAAAGCTAAGAGACAAGGCTACAACTTCTACATTTATCACATTTCCTGGTACGACTTGGAAGAAAGAGAAACTCTCGTCACTATGTGAAATAGTGTAGCAAAGATAGCATAAGAAAGGAGAACCATAGTGTCACTTGAGAGTAGGGCACCGCGGCGCTCGACGACTTACTAAAAATTTGTTCTTGATAGGATTTTGGAAACTAGGGCTTTTAGAGTCTATTTAAATAGCCTTTTTTAGAGGTTTTGAGGGGAAGAGGTGATAAGCAATTTCTCTGGAGAAAAAGAACCATAAAAAATCGAGAAAGTTGAGAATTTGAGGCAGAATCAAGATAAATAAAAAGCTTTAATTATTAGTTTTCTCTCTTTACTTTTGTGTTTTTCTTATAATCTTTAATTTGGATTAATGGCTAATTTTCTTTGAATGAAGTTTTTATTAGATATTATCAGCTAAGTTATCTTTCTTGGATTGTGGTGGATTACAACATGTAATTCAAATATGTGTTTCCCTTTTATTTACTATGAATGGGTATAGTTTTGCTTATTCAAATTTGCTCTTAATGCTTTTGATTGTCTAGCCAATAGTTAACTAATTTGTGAATCAAATTGAGCTTCGACAAAGAGATTTTATATTGGACTAAGATTTGAACAGTGTATGTTCATGTCACTTATAGAATTTAATTCACGATTCGAGTATACATACGCTAATTGCCATACATAACCAAATTAGGACACCAGCTTAATGAGCTTAATTTAGTTGTTTCCTATAAACATATAGTAAACTAATTAAGTTAGATATTTGTGCAAGCATCTTGACGAAGACTTGTACATATTTTTGGATTCTAGGTTAGTAAAACCACCTATGAATGTAAATAATAGGAGAAGCTGGTACCAAATGAAGTGTTGAATGAACCCATAATCCTAGGTTTTAATATATGGCCTTTCTCAAGTGAATATTAAGCTTCTATTAATTAATTTAGTTTTAATTAATTTTCTAAAACATCAAGTTACTTGAACAAGATTAATTTGTCATAATTTTAGAACTTAGTGAAGAATTAGGAGCAAATCCCTGTGGGATACAGTTTTGGACTTATTGTCTTTATTACTTGTTTGATACGTAAACTTGCATGTGTAAAATCGACAAGAAGTTTTTGGCATGGTTGCCAAGGATTTACTTTCCCATTTATTTTGCTAATATTAATGTACACATATTCATCTTGATTCAAGTTTTTTTTATTAATTTTCAAGTACTTTTGGTTGAGGTGATGAATCATTATTGTCACGACCCAAATTCCGGGTCATGACCGGCGCATAGATCCAATGGACGTAATCCACTAAACCCAAGTAAGCCTATTATTTATCTTACTTATGATTCTATTTATTATCACTAAGTCCTATTTCATGACTTTGAGTCAAAATAGTGATATACATTGCCAACTCATACTGGCATTACTCTTTTAAAATTTACATTTAAGTTCATCTATACATAACAAAATAATACTCAACCTCCAGCGGAGTGACTCGGATGGATATACAGCTACCGAATGTCGAGACACCTACCAAAAGATGTACACAAATCTACAAGGACACCTCGTCCTAATTATCGGCTACCTCGTGATCTGAAAACATGAATTTGAAAATGGTGAGTATAAACCCAGTGAGTGAACAAGGAAGGGAACAAGCAACAATTAGGAAATATTTAAAATCATGATGCACTTGTTTCAAACAATGCAATTTAGTTCATTCCTATTTAAAACCCCTCCAAACCCCAGAGTTTTTCGCTACAGCGAGCATGAATTTCGATGCAGTGAAAACAAAGCAACAAGAGAAACATTTTTCCTCACTCAACAAAAGCCATCCTGTTAAACTAATAAAATCAACCTAACATTCATGAAAATTCTCAAAGTATAATGTGTCAAATTTTACGTACATTACAACCATAAATCATTGTCCATCAATTTGCTATATCACACACATTTACATATGTATATATATATATACGTATATACCCATCATCATCATCTCACCAACCCATCATCATCATCACCAGCTCATCATCATCATCACCAGCTCATGCGCACTCCCTACTCGCACATGGCTGGGTCATCACCGGATTATGCGCACTCCCTACTCGCACATAACCGGGTCATCCTCGGCTTATGCACACTCCCTACTCGCACATAGCCGAGTCAACATAATTACACAACATTATATTCAAGCATATATATATATCAACATAATGCAGCCACATAGAAATCCATAATAACCACATTTCATAACATAAACCTTTTCTCAAAAGCTTGTTCCCAAGGCATTCATTTTCATGAAAAATTGCATAAAATCATTCAAACACTTTGTTCAAAACAGTCATATTCCCAAAACAATTTTGATAGGCAGTCCACTCACAGGTGTCGAAAAATCCAGATTTCGGGTGAACTCTGACTAATAGTCCTCAGGCACAATTCCTTTGCCTTTTCCGGATGTCTCACCACCTTGACAAATAACAAAGTTGAGGAATTTACTATATTGTCCCTAAATTGATATAAATTAATTTAAACTACTAATGCTTGATATGTAAATGCACAAATATACCCGATTACCGCTTAATCACGGTATCGATTAAATTCGACCGATCACCCGATTAATCGGCGATTGTGTCCAAATAACCTCCAAATTAATTCATTTCTCCTCTAATACCTTAATTTACCACATACATTTAAATAAAGCCAAATTCAGCCTTAGAACCCTCACAATTCCTTATAGAAAAATTTGGTCATTTGGTGCACTAGCATCGAATTTTTTTCTACATAACCGTTTCACCTTAATTCATCATTTTCCATGCCATTTTCCTAGAAATAAAAACAATCCCCCATTGATATTCAGCCCTCATGGTTCGGCCAATAAGGAACCCTAGAGAAATTGAATATTTCTTTTGTGTTTTTGTTCATAACCATGCTTAACTATCCCTAAACACTAACATAGTCTAAAATCAAATTATTCCAACAACAATTCCTCTTCCATACCCATTTTTCAGAATTGAATTCATCATGATAACTCAATATTCAACCATGGAAATCAAGAACAAAAGCATGGTTAAGCTAGGTATCAAGGAGAATTAAAGAAATTTTAACTTACCTAGCTTGTTTCCTTGATTTCTTCACTTTTTCTTTGAATTTCCACCAAGGTTTTCTTGTTTTTCCTTTTGTTCTTCCTTTTTTCTTGTTGCTGAATGTCTAGGCCGAATATGGTGAGGGAATTGGGGATTTAAGGGGCTGATTTCTATAGAAAATAATAAAATAATCAAGCATGCCATGTGTCACATGCTTATTTGCCCAATTTTTAACTTTTTGACTTTTTCTTCTTAATTTTCCACCACAAATATTCTGGTATTTATCCAATCCTACCCCAATTAAAATCCCTTGGTCTTGACAAGTGCTGGGGTGAAAAATTTACCGATTTGCCCCCGAGATGAAAAAATTACGATTTTACCCCTATACTCCGAAATGTACCGGAATCTCATTGTTTCTACTTTTCAACCTAAAATAACACTAATATTGATCAATATTAACCAAATGGGGTAAAAATTACTTAAAAAAAATTTCCGTTTAGTCCTCTAGTGGTAAGATTACCATTTTGCCCTTGTGCTCTATAAATACCGGGAATCAAAATTTTTCACTGCTAAACATCATTTTATACTCCAATAATCATAATTATATTTCATATAATTATTCTTGGTCAAATGTGATCAAATCTTGGCTAAAAATCTCCATTTTATCATCAAACGGTAAAATGACCGTTTTGTCCCTAATCGGTCAATTTTCTGATGGACTCCAAACTGGACCTTGAACTCCAAATCACTATTCTAAGCCATTCTGTTGGTTTTAAAATTTTCAAATTCCTCTTAGAATTTCTATTTGAACTAGTTCAAGGCTCGATTTAACTTAGTTGTACCACTCGATACAATATCGTCTTTTAATCGAGTTTGACAAGGTCTCACAATTATAACTATCAATGGCTATTTGAACGATTTGTGTAACACTTTGTACTTTGGTATGATGGCTAATATAGCTTATTGGATACCAATTAAGGTTAATTAAAGTGTTTAAGAGTGTTGAAGGGTGAAAGGAATATTTTAGAATAAAATATTTTATATACGATAAAATAATAAAAAAATAATAATATCTTATTGAGGTCAAAGTTGTGGAGTTAAAAAGTGCTATAAAGCTAAACCAAGGCAAAGTAAGATGTTTTGGAGCCCTAGAAGGCTAGAGGAAAATCTTGGAATAAAATAATATCTTTTGGATATAATAGTATTAAAATACTATAAAAGCCAAATTGGTTTATTACATGAAGAACGTGTGATTTGTACAATTTGTCTAAGTGGGGGAGAAAAAGTAAGAAAAATTCCAAAGAAAGGAAGCTTCACTGGGGCCACGTACCTTCATTAAATTAAGAGAGAAATAGTAAGTATATATTTAGATATTATGGTGACACTTTGGTGGAGTAGGAATTTGACATTTTATTTGAACAAGTGTAAAGGAAAAAAAATAAAAGAGAATTGAAATTAAAGGAATGATGGGAGGACCTAATCAAAAAGAATAAAATGTTGAAGGGTGGAATTACAAATAATGAAAAGTTAAGGGGTGAAGTTGTAATTATCAAAAGTCAAAGGATCAATCTGTAATTTATGAAAAGTTTGAAGGACCAAATTATAAAAGATGAAAAGTTTGGACGGTCAAATGGTAGATAAGAAAAAGTTAGAAGACTTATGTGTAATTTCACCATTTTAAGTTAAGAGAATATTTGATGTATACTTTTTATTTTGGAAAGCGAGATGAAATTGAAGTTGGATGCAAGTTCAATGCAAATGTAAATTAAATACATGTAAATGCATGTGAAATGAAATGCAAAAGAAGGCAAGAAGGCAAGAAGTAAAATCTTGAGAATTAATATGTAAGGTGGTAATGGATAAACAATGGGCGGTTTGCCCATTAAATAAGAAAGGAAGGAAAATATTTAAATGAAAAGTGTGTGCAAGTGGAGGACAAAGGCTGCCAGCCCATGTGGAGAGAAAGTAGCATGCAAGATGACTTTTGCATGGTCAATGTAAGTGAAATACAATCTACTAAAGAATGAAGTAAATGGATTACAACAGATTAAGGATACAAGGCCATTACATTGGGCAATCCATCAAGCTTTAAGGATTCCTTAGGGAATCTGCCGAAGCTAATGCTTGCAAAGACTTTTAGGAAGAATTCTTGGGCAATACACCCATTTGCAACACAAAGAGGGCTGCCAAATTCTATCCAAAACCCACTCTTCCCTGATCCTTTTATGAGCATTAAACCTTTTAAAATTATCACATTAAAGCTACAAATTTGAAAGTAAAATGAAAAAGCTTGGGCAATGAGGGAGCTCCCATCTGTTAAGAAAAAGAAAAACAACTTAGCATTTTCACCTTCCTTTAGTGCACCCGTGAGCTCTTTCTCTTTATTTCTCACTATCCTCTTACCACAAATCTTCATTGCTTCTAAAAATTCATCCATTATTGAGAGATATGGGTTAGGCCTCATGGTAGCTAAGAAATATCAAGAGAAAAAGAATACAGATGATCCGCGGGTTCAACCAAGTTATGGCAAATGGAACTTTGATTTTTTTTTATAGATTTTCATAAGGAATTGAATTGTGATTGTGTGAAAATGTTTGTGACAACAAAGATCTACAAGGGTTAAAGGAGAATAGTTGCATGCATGTCACCAAACCATTGTTAAATGGTGAAAATTGAGGTACAAAGAAAAAGGCTTTGGAGGAATATTGAAGTGCATGAAAGATCCAAGCCATTCTAAAGGTAAGCATGCAATGTAAATTGATTGTGCTATCTTGGGTACGGTTAGGAAGAATACTTATACTAGTTATGAGTTTTGATGTTGTGTGAATGTAATGTTTTGAAGAAAATAAATGATAGAAAACTATGCATGTAAAGACTTGAGAATTCTTTGGTAAAGTTGTTGCCTATATATATATATGTGCAAAAGATTTTGTGAAGGAATGCTAATTATAGCATGAATTGAACTATGTAGTTAAAGGTTAGTACTTGAATGAGAATGGGGAATAAAGAATAAGCTATAAAAGCATAAAGCTAAGTGTAGGATAGAAAAATTTGTAAAGTTGCTAAGTATTTTGAATTTAATTGCTACTAGGAAATTGACAAGTAAAGGATAATTGCCATGCGTGTAAATCAAGAAGGATAACGGTTAAACGACAAGTGATATTGATCGATTAAGAACGCAAAGAGTTTAAATTGACAAAGTAATATCCCACCAAGAAAGGTGAGTAGGGGTGTTTATTTCAAAAGATTCCATACTATATAATGTTATATGTATAGTAACTTGTCAATGATTTGTTCAATGTAATTATGGAAAGTATGAGTTGCTAGAAAACAATAGGTGGTTTAAATAACTATTTGTGAAAATATTTATACACTGTTATTGTGGAAAGCATGAGCTGGTAGAATTGATAGGCGATTGTGAATGCCCTGATTTTTGAATTAGCTTTATATATAATATCGAAGCTATATATGTAAAGGGTTTTGGAAATCGGGGAACAAGCTCTATACCATGGTTTATGTCGAAACGTGCCTTACTTGCTTTTGTGATGTGCATTCATGAATAAGCTTTATGTTCAACATGCTTTGATTTAATATTTAAACCTCATGCAAAGGTTTTACATCATGAATTCTTTCAAACGGATTTGTAACATTGCCATGATTTGTTTCGAAATGGATTTAAAATAAGCTTTTGAAAACCCAATTTGGTTATAAAGGTTTTGTCAAACCGAGAGATTCGAGAGTAGGTCGAATGTCACATCGAGATAGAGTGACCCTTGTGCACAAGTGAGCTCTAGCTAGAGAACCTTTGGGTCACTGATGGGCTATTAGACGTGGCTAGGCCACGGTCTGTGATATATGTGTGTTAAGGCCACGGGTTGATATACATGGCTAGGCCACGAGTTGATATACGTGGTTGTGACCACATGATTTCTCCAATGTTGGCCAACATCTTCAAGACTGCCATGGCTGTGGGAATCTGGTGGAGGGGGGCCTCCCAGATGTTATTACGTGGAAGAGGGTTCACAGGTTGATTAACTATGATTACCTACTCGAGAGTGATATCTCTTTGGGTTTTCAAATACGTATTCTTTCATATGGTGAGAAATACCAATTTTTTACAACTCTCTTATTTATACTATGGTTTTATGTTTAATACCTCGAGTATGAGTTCGTTTATATGCTTGTGTATAAGCATCGACATTGCTTGATTTTATGGGAGCATGCACACTTATGTTAGTCCGATTTTGAGTAAAGGACATCAAATGATTTCGACGATAGAAATCTTTTAATTGCACCGGTTTTAATATATTACCTGAAATGGTTACTTTGCATCACAATTCTTTGGTATATATGTAAGGAGTAAATGTTTCATTTGATTTTAAATGGTTTATATATTCATATGCTTTTAATATTCAAATTTTCTATCCCTAGCTTGTTTCCCATCTTTGCCCTGCTCATTGAGTCGATGATCACTGAGTCTATAAGACTCACCCCAATATTCTCATTTTGCAGAGAAGTGATTAGTTAGCATGCTTTTCATCATCATATTATGGTCCACTGCGATGTAGGTAAAGGCATCTCTTGGTACCTATTCCAAGTTGCTCTGTTATTAGAGGTCGATTCATTTGTCTTATATTTTGTTTCGAAAATAAACAATTGTGTACATTATAAGCATATATTTATGTGATGATGAAACATAATGTAATGAGAGAATATTTTCCATTAATGAAATCGTGATGTTATGAGATTTCCAAGGGATGTGTTATAGTTTGATAAATGAATAATTGTGGAGGCTTGCTCGGGACTTGGTGAGCTTGGTCGTGAGACTTGAGCACCGGTAACGATCAGGGAAAAGGGTCGTTACAGACTTAGTATTAAAGCCTAGGTTTAGTCAAGTCATAAGAATTCTTGTGTCGATCAGCAGAGTTGTCGGAGTCAATATAGAGTCTTGTTTATGGTTTGTGACTACAGCACAAGTCATAGACAAAAGGCTATACAAACACCTATTCCTAGTAACCTATCATTTTACTAACGTCATATAAAAGTAATAAGTAGTGCCATTGTCCAGGTTTAAGATGCCACCCGAGACACGAGCCATTGTTGGAAAGATCTTAAAGCAAAATGCTCCTAATGAAAGGTTAATGTAATAAGATATCCCTCCAACTAAGGATAGAGGAAGGTGGAGCATGACTAATAGGTCCGTAATAGCTTATTAATCCGGTGAAGCTGTAACTTTGACCCTTGATTGTCAATGGGAAGAAATTGGATTACATTGGACTATTATTAAGGTCAATATAAAGGAGCACATATGATATTGGCAATAAAGAGTACCCTTTGACTAGAATGAATAGTGATTATTTTGATTCACTTGAGGTTTACAAATTTAAGTATTGAGGGAGGTGTAAACCAATACTCATGTGCTCAGAGATGAGTGCACTGTGTTAATTATGCCTGGCCATTTCTGTACATGAGACTATGGACAATCGACCTTGTTGTGCAGCTTTGTACAAGTTGGCTAGTTATTGTTTTTGCATGGTGATAGATTATTGAGCTTGCCATGCACATATATAAATGGCGTTAGGTTCCCGAAATATTTTATATGCATATATGTGTTGAATATGTGTATAACAGTTTAAATGGAGTTGGTTTTGATTTCTATTAGATGGCTGTGAATTCCTAAGATTTGATTTGATCCATTATGGTTTTATAGTTATAAGTACATGAATCAGCCTAAGGGTGAACATCAGTGTTTGTTATAATTGATGTGTGGTCATGAAGAAAAAGGCTAGTAAACAAATTTGCTCTAAGGATGAGCTTAAATTTTGCTATGCTTAGCATGAAGCCAATGAATTAAAGGACTAGTTGTGGATTGGGTAGCTTAAAGTTAAATGACTTAAAAATGTTAATTCTGGTCTAAATCCCATATGAGAGTTCTATATTTGAGCTTGGTATACAAACAACTTTAAAGATCAATTTAAAAATTTGTTTGGTTCAATATGCAACCTATGATATAAATGATTAGTCTTGAATGTGATTTCTCCAAAGGTAAGGGAGTTAGAAAATGTTGATTTTTGGATAAGCTCCAAAAGGGAGCTTCGGCATCCTAAGTTTAGGAAATTGTGATCTTACGATCGTAAAGGCTAATGCAATAATTAAGTGAATTGTCCACCTTACAAATGTAGTTGGTTAAAGGTTGATAAGTAAAGTTAAGATCTCAACGCTAAGTGATGTACACTTTGATATTTATGTACCTAAGAGTTATTTGGAGACCATTGCTTAACCAAGTTTGCACTAAATGTTATGATAAAGGTATATGATTGCTAGTAGTGAAATATGCCCAAAGGATGATTTTTGGCATACCACAAAATGTGGATTAGATATGTCAAAATTAATGTTGTGATTATGTACTTGTGATAGAAAACAAGTTTTTGCAAATTGTGGTTTTCATGATCATGAAATATATGAAGCTTATCAATATGTAGGCATGTTCTTGAAGTTGTACATTTTGTGATTCAGATGCATCATATGGAAGGAGATACCCCATAGAGGGATTTAGTCTAATTGGTGGTTACATGATTATAGGCTTGGTATAAAATTGAAAATGCCCTAGCATATATGTGGATTGTATTGTGAAAGGCTGAAACGCCACGTATACACTAATAAGGTCAGTACGATAAATGATAGGGGAAATATGGGTGTTGTTATGATGAGCATAAAAAGCTTAAGGATAATCAATGCAAATATGCTAAGTTAGTTTTGTATGGTTTGAGTTAAGGACAACGGCACCTTGGGAGATCTGATAATAATGTGCATTAGGGCCAATGAGCTAAAATGCTATTGAGCATACATTGAATTATTAAAGTTATGACTGGCTTTGAAGATAAGCCTTTTATTGTTTAAGTCCTCAACGGAATTCTATTAAAGGATATGTTTAAATGTTTTGGGAATGTATGGAAAAGCGTCAGAATAATATACTAGTTTGACTTGCTGCAAGAGACCAAATTTGGATGGCCATAAGTGGCTTATGAGCAATCAAGTAGTGTATAAGTATATGCTCATAAGGGAGCTATGATTGGTAGCTAAGGGTGGAACCCTAGAATTGCATTGTTGTAGCTATAAGATTATGTTTTAGGTAACATGATACAGTATAGAACTTTAACAATGAGATTATGTTTATTGCTTTAGGCATTGGACTATAAGTTATGGACTTGTATCCACTCCATGAGCACCCTAGTAAGATAGTTCGAGAGATTTCTCACAATGTGAAAACATTAAAGCACAAGGCACTGATGGCTATATAGTGATGTTGGGGCTTATGATTGATATGTCACATAATATAAAGATATGCTGCCAGAATAAGAATGCTTGGAAATGTTGGTTTGAGGCAATGATTATTTTGCCATTATGTAGACTCGATGATGTTGCGGCCTCGATATGCTTGTAGAGGTAGGGCATAAAATTGTGAAAAGTGCTTTCGCCACATGTTTCATTTCGTTTTGAGTAATTATCAAGGTACAGTGCCTGATAAGGGTAGGCAAAGGTTGAATTGTGCTCTAGATGCTTAGAGAGCAATGATGATATGGTCTAGTTAATTGATATTACCCTTGATGGGGGAGTAGAAATACACCACGAAATTCGTAGAGATCTACTTAGAAAATAGATGATTATTTGAGATTTCAAGTACTCATATACAAGTAAAGATTTGGTAATGAGCCATGACTATCACGACCCAAATCCTAGGCCATGACCAGCATATGGACTCAATGAACATAGCCCACTAAGCCCAAGCAAGCCTATCTATGTGACCTGTTCATTTTTCCATCAAAGTTACTAATGTCACATTTCACAATTTCAAATCAAAATAGTTCTAACCATTGCCAACTCGTAATGGCATTACCCATCAAAATATACATATATTGTCTAGAACATGTATCTTAATAATTTACATCAGGTTTGTCTATACATCTAAAAAAAAAGAGACTCGATTTCCAGCAGAGAGACTCAGGCGAAAGTACATCTACTGAATGCCGAGACACCTACCGAGAGTTGAATCTATGAGGACACCCCGACCTAGCTACCGACTGCCTCCTGATCTGAAAACATGAAGTTGAAAACGGTGAGTACAAACTTAGTGAGTGAACATAAGAATGGAACAAGCAAATGAGAAGGAAAGTTTACATAAATCATGATGCATTTATTTTCAATACAATGCAATTTCGTTTCAATCTTATTAAAACCCCTCGTTAAACCCTTGAATGGTTAATCACTTGATAATGATGAATTCATACATAACAAGGAATTTGAAGAATGAAAGCTTCAGTGATATACAAACAAGTCAAATGAATCGACGGGTCCTCGCTGCAGCGAAATTTGGCTCAAGTTATTAGCTGGACGAGGGTTTCTCTCTAAAATTCATCATTTCAAAGTTAATTAAATAAACCCTTAAATGTTGGGAGTCCATGGTCAACTATGGTGTAAATGGAATGGAAAAATATGGCAAAAACCAGCAAGATAGCATACCGGATAGAAAGTTTCTCACTGCAGCGAGATTCTTTCTCGCTGTAGCAAAATTCAAGTGGCCAAAACAAAATGTTTCTCACTACAGCAAGAACCAAGTCAGGCAGACTCCTCAAACCCAAGAGTTTCTCGCTGCAGGGAGAAACAAGGCACCAAAGAAAAGTTTCCATTCTCTCAAGAAAAAAACCATCTTGCTAAAATTACAAAATCAACATGAAACACTTAAAAATTCCCAAAGTTCAACATGCCAAATTTTCACATTCATTACAATCATGTACCATATTCATGAGCCTTTATTTCATAAACATATATACACATATATACATAGATAAACACCAATACCACCATCGTCTCACCCAGCTCATGTGCAACCCCCCCACATCGTGCACATAGTCGAAGTCATCGTGTGCATCCCCCCACATCGTGCACAGCTCGTGCCACGTGTGCATCCCCCCCACATCGTGCACATGGGCACCATCATCATCCATCTCCCTCACCACAGTCATCACCAGCATGTGCATCCCCTCACATCGTGCACATGCACAGTTATAATTATCACACAATATCAACTATCAATGCACAACATATATATATATATATATACCAACATAATGTAGTAATGCATGAATCCATAACAACCACATGTCACAACATAGAGACAATTTATC
The DNA here is from genome assembly GCF_053813885.1 of Theobroma cacao. NCBI lineage: Eukaryota > Viridiplantae > Streptophyta > Magnoliopsida > Malvales > Malvaceae > Theobroma > Theobroma cacao. The sequence goes on from NC_142643.1 coordinate 24,170,364, forward strand.
AAGGGCTTGTTCCCAAGGCACCCATTTTTAAGAAAAGTTGGATAAAATCATTCAAATGTTTTGCGCAAATACATTCACATTCCCAAAATAATTTTGAAATGCAAGTTCACTCACCAGTATTTTGTTGAACCTTTAGTTGACTCTAACTTTCCTAATGGTCCAAATGAGACGGTGGGGCTTCGTTGGAACCTATCATCACATTAACATCACAATTAACTCAATTCTCATAATTACAAGTTCTAAAAGCTATCTCCTACTAGTTTCCAAGTGCCACTAAGTGGCTATCTATTTTCACTATCCTAATCACTCCAAAGTGAATTAACGACCTCAACTACAAAACACTCACAAGTCTAAGAACTAATCATTCTCAACACTAAAAATCAATTCTAATTCACTACTCACCTTGGTAGCTTTGAAATTAAAATTCTTTCCAAAAACTTTCAAGCTATTATTGAAGCTCCATCTTTCTCTCTCTAAAACACCTAGCTCGTGAGAGAAAGTATGGAAGTAAGACTTATCAAGGGTTTTAAAGTGAGAGAGTGAAAGAGCACAAGGGTTTTATGCGACAGTGCACAAAAGCTTGAAAATTAGAGCTATTTTGAGAGAGGTTATGGAGGTTTCATATCAAGCTTCCATGGAGGATGAAAGCAACGTGAGATGAGAGGAAGAAGAAGAAGAAAAGTTGCTGGAAATAGAATAAGAAGCTACTTGAAGATGATATTTATAACTCAAGCTTATCCAACTCCACTTAAATTATGAAAATACCCTTAACAAGTTAGCTTATTCTCCTTCAATCCTTTGTACAATCTTTTTACTCTTTTGACACTGAGACAAGGTCCATAATAGTCTAAAAGCACTCGAGTTCACAGAACTTAAAATCTTTGACTTAGGATGCAAAATGACCATTTTGCCCCTATTGTGAAAATTAGTGTCACTTATAATTTTCTTCGTGTTTTCATCATAATATATCATTCATTCGGTCCTTATGCCCATTTAGACCTTAAAATATTAGAAAACCTTCTTCTAAAAGCTTATTAGAGGAAATGACTAAATTACCCTTAGTTAGTGTTATCGCGTCTACCTCTAGTTACAAGTCTACAAAGATCAAGGTCTCACAATGACCTAGAGGCATGATACTAGAATATGAATTTTGGCTAGGTAAAATTGGCTTTTAAGACACATGGTGTTTGGGGATGGTGCCAATTAGCGATTGACTCTTGTATGAGAATAGAACACTGAAATAGGCTTTATGTATTCATCACAAGATGGTGAGCATGATCTGATCAACCGTAAGAGGAGATGGTGTTAAACTTGATTTGTTGGTTATGTCAATATTACAGATGGCTTTTTGAGCTTGTTTTGCCTAAGACTACTTTAAGTTGAAATTTTTGGAAATGTATATGAATCCATGTGTTGCATATTAGCACAAGGCTCATATGGAGTTGGTTATAATTCCATTTGATATGATATTTCATCAGTGGCTACAGCACTAGACAATGACTAAGATAATCCATAGGTGATTTTGGCACTAAAAAAGTCAATTATAATATTGTTAGCTTTAAGGTAAGTGTTCATACTTCTGTTATTTGTTCATAAAGTTTTATCTTTTTGCGATCAAGCTTGGTATCTTTGATATTGCCTAAGAGGCTCAGCACATGAACTAGCTTAATTGTAAGCTAGAATTTGTTAGGCTATTATGAAGTACACAAATATAAAGGTAGGCCATGGATTTAATTTCCTAAGGGCCAATGGAATAGAACATGTCAATTCAGGCATAGCTCTAATACATAGTTTTGGTACATGGAGATTTAGGAAAAATTTATAGCTTATGCATGAAGGTTGTGCATTTGAATTTGTGTAAGTAGAAGTTTAAAATATGCTTTGCTCAGCATGAACCCCATGATTGGGAATGACTAATTATGGATTTAATTATCTAAGGTAAAAAGGCTAGAATATGCTAGCTTTGGGAAAGTCATAGTAGACAATTCTTTGATTTTAAAGATCACCTAAGAAAAGATAGGTGTCTAGTTTCATCTTCGGATTGATGAACTAATGAGGCCGTGAGATTTGGCATTTGAAATAACTTTGAGGAATCTCAAGTTAGATATGTTTGTATGTGGCATATGATCGGTAAATTAACCATGACTCTAGAATTATAGAGATGGTTAGTAATCAAGATGAGACTTGCTAAGGAACTTTAAAGGAAAATTGTGAGCAATGTTAACCTTAAGAGTTTGAGCTATTGGTTAAAAAGATTGGTTAAGACCAGAAGGATGCGTGTAGAATGTCGTTCTTTATTAAAATGCATTATGGTAGTAAGGCAAGACAAGGGTTGTGAAGCTTGTTGGGACTCAGTATAAGTTGAAATTTACCTAGTGAGCACTCGATCATGAAAGTACTGGAGTTTTGTTTTGGGGAATGTAGTTACTAATGGTTACCGAATTTGAGTCATCCGTGATGATTGAATATATATGAAATAAATAAAGCGTGTTCTGATCCTTACGCATTATGAAATGCTTGAATGGGATTTGTATTGGAAGTATGTAAAAAACAATAGAGATTGGTTGTCAATTTAGACCCATAGTCGATGGGGGAATAAAATGCTTGAATGTTGGAAGGTTGGAAAAAAGAATCAAGGTAGAGCAATGTGGGTGGTTATGTAAATATGCATGATTGATGATTTAAGGTTGATTTGATTGATGTGTAACTAGAATTAATGACATATTGAATTCTCTTTATAAGATGAAGAATAATGTTGTTTTGATTCAAGAAGAATAGTACACATAATTGTTTGTACTATGACATTGTCGAGTTTTCTATAAATATTGGAAGTCAATGTAATGCGTAAACCAAAAGCTTACGTTACAAATGTCAAACAAAAGTGATGTGGCAGAATCTTAGAATTTTGATTATTCACCTTACGTTGATTGGAATTAAAGGATGAATTCATTTTAAGTTGAGGAGATTGTAACACTCCGAAGAAAGGAAGCTTCAATGGGGCCACGTACCTTCATTCAATTAAGAGAGAAAGAGTAAGAATGTATTTAAATATTATGGTGATAATTTGGTGGAGTATGAATTTGACATTTTATTTGAACAAATGCAAAGGAAGAAAAATAGAAGAGAATTGAAATTAAAGGAATGATGGGTGGACCTAATCGAAAAGAATAAGATGTTTAAGGGTGGAATTGCAAATAATGGAAAGTTAAGGAGTAAAGTTGTAATTATCAAAAGTTAAAAGATCAATTTGCAATTTATAAAAGTTTGAAGGACCAAATTATAGATTAAAAGTTTGGAGGGTCAAATGGTAGATAAGAAAAAGTTAGAGGACCTATGTGCAATTTCACCATTTTAAGTTAAGAGAATATTTGATGTATATCTTTTTATTTTGGAAAGCAAGATGAAATTGAAATTGGATGCAAGTTCAATGCAAATGTACATGAAATGCATGGAAATGCATGTGAAATGAAATGCCAAAAAAGGTGAGGAGGCAAGAAGGAAAATCTCAGGAATTAATCTGTATTGTGGTAATGGATAAACAATGGGCGGTTTGCCTATTAAATAAGAAAAGAAGGAAAATATTTAAATGAAAAGTGTGTGCAAGTGGAAGATGAAGGCTGCCAGCCCATGTGGAGAGAAAATAGCATGCAAGATGAACTTTTTCATGGCCAATGTAAGTGAAATACAATTTACCAAAGCATAAAGTAAATGGATTACAAAGGATTAAGGACACAAGGCCATCACATTGGGCAATCCATCAAGCTTTAAGGATTCCTTGGGGAATCTTCCAAGATAAGGCTTGCAAAGACTTTTAGGAAGAATTCTTGGGCAATCCGCCCATTTGCAACACAAAGAGGGTTGCCAAATTCTCTCCAAAACCCACGTTTCCCTAATCCTTTTATGAGCCTTAAACCTCTAAAAACTATCATATTAAAGCTGCAAATTTGGAAGCAAAATGAAAAAGCTTGAGCAAGGAGGGAGCTCCCTGTGAGACCTTGACCTTTATAGACTCATAGTTAGTAAAATACGCGATATCCCTGATGAGGGGTAATTTCATCATTTCCTTAGTAAGCCCATAAAAGTAAGATTTTAAACAATATTATGGCCTAAGTAGGCTTAAGGCATAAATGGATGATGAAATTAAGGGTAAAATAAAAAGGAAACAAAATTTTGGATGATTTTCACGATAAGGGCAAAATGGTCATTTTTCACCTTAGGTTAAAATTGTAAGTTTTCATGAACCTGAGTATGTATAGACCATTATGAACCTTGTCCCAGTGTCAAAGGAGTAAAAAAATTTGATAAAGGGTTGGAGGAGAGTAAGTTAATTGGTGGAAGGGCATTTTGATAATTTAAGTGGAATGGATAAAATTGGCTATAAATATCTTTCTTTCAGCAGCTTCTTCTCCCATTTTCCAGTAGCTTCTTCTTTTTCACGTTGCTTCCAACTTCCATGGAAGCTTGATATGGAGCTTGCATGATTTTCTCTCCCTAGCTCTAGTTTTTATTCCTTTGTGCCCTTATGACTAGAACCCTTATATTATTTCACTCTCTCTCTTTAAAACCCTTGAAAAATCTTATTTCTATACTTTCTCTCACTAGTTAGGCATTTTAGAGAGAGAAAAAGAGAATTACCTCATTTGTTTGAAAGCTATTGGAAGAGAATTCGACTACAAAGGAACCCTAGGGTAAGTGATGAACTAAGCTTGGTTTTTAGCTGTGGATAATGGCTAGTAATTGGGACTATGAGCTATTTTATTGTTGAGGATGTTCATCCACTTTATAGTGCTTAAGATAGTGAACATAGATAGCCATTTAAAGTGGCTAGCTAAAGGAAAGCTTTTAGGGTTTATAGTATGTGAATTGACCTATTACTGCTACTAATGTGATTCTAGGTTCTAACAAAGCCTTATCATCCCAATTGGATCATTAAAGGAATTAGAGTCAGCTAAAGGCTCAACAATATACCGGTGAGTGAACTACATTCAAACTTGTTTTGGGGATATAATGTATTTGCCAAACATTTGAATGGATTATTTGGCTTTTCATAAAAACAAGTGCCTTGGGAGCAAGCCTTTGATAAATCAATTTTATGTTATGACATGAGGTTATCATGGATCTCTATGCTGTAGCATTATGTTGATATACATATATGTTTGAATATAGTGTTGTGTAATTATATTGACTCGGCTATGTGCGAGTAAGGAGTGCGCATAAGCCGAGGATGACCCGATTATGTGCGAGTAGGGAGTGCGCATAACCCAGTGATGACCCAGCCATGTGCGAGTAGGAAGTGTGCATGAGCTGGTGATGATGATGATGTGATGGTGTGTATGATGATGATGGGATGGTGTGCAGGATGATGATGGGTATACGTATACATGTATACATATGTAAATATGTGTGTTATAGAAATTAATGAGTAATGGTATATGGTTGTAATGCATGTGAAACTTGACATGTTAAACTTTGGAAAATTGTCATGCGTTTCATGTTGGTTTGGACATTTCAACAAGGTGGTTTTTCTTTGGGAAGAAGGGCAAATTTTTCATTGGTGCCTTGTTTCTCACTGCAGATGGAATCATTTTCGCTACAGCGAGAAACTCTTGGGTTTGGAGGGGTAGACTAGCTAGAAACTCACTACAGCAAGAATGCATTTTCGTTGCAGTGAGAATGACACTATAGCTTCTCGCTACAGTGAAAAACTTTTTGTTTCTGGGTCACAATTTTGCTGCAGCGAGATTGAATCTCACTGCAGTGAAAAATTTTATGTTTTGTCTCCTATCTTGTCCAATTGCTGCCCTATTTTTCACTTATTTGCTACCATATCTGAGCATGGACTTCCAACATTAAGGACTAAATGAGTTAAGTTAAAAATGATGAGGTTTAATGAGAAACCCTCGGCCAGTTGAGAAACCTTCGTTCGACCAATAACTTAATCCCAACGTCATTGCAGGGAAAAGCACTGCAGCGAGAATGCCTTTCCACTGCAGCGAAGATTCGTTGTCGTATTTGACTTGCTTGCATATCATTGAATTTTCGCTGCAGCGAGAATGCCTTTCCACTGCAGCAAAGATTCGTTGTCGTATTTAACTTGCTTGCGTATCATTGAAGTTTTTATTCTTCAAATAGTTCGTTATGTATGGGTTCATGATTTTCAAATGATTAATCATTTAAGGGCTTGATGAGGGGTTTTTAATATGAATGGAACTAAATTGCATTGTTTTGAAACAAGTGCATCATGATTTTAAATTCTCCCTTGTTGTTGCTTGTTCCCTTCCTTGTTCACTCACTGGGTTTATACTTACCATTTTCAACTTCAAGTTTTCAGATCACGAGGCAGCCGGTAACTAAGACAAGGTGTTCTCGTAGACTTGTATCCATTTTTTGGTAGGTGTCTCGGCATTCAGTAACTGTACATTCATCCGAGTCCCTCCGCTAAAAGTTGAGTATTCTTTTGTTGTGTATAGACAAACCTAATGTAAATTATTAAGACACATGTTGTAGATAATGTATATACACTTGTTTAGTATGCCAGTATGAGGTGGCAAATGTTTAATATTATTTTGATCCTAAGTTATGAAATGTGACTTAGCAGTTTACGATGGAATGATGAACATGTTAGATTAATAGGCTTGCTTGGGCTTAATGGACTACGTCCATTGGGCCCATGCGTCGGTCATGACCCAAAAATTGGGTCGTGACACTCCCGCCTGTGAAGAAGAAGAAAACTAGCTTAGCATTTTCACTTTCATTTAGTGCACCCCATGAACTCTTTCTCTATATTTCTCACTATCTTCTTGCCACAAAGCTTCATTACTTCTAAAAATTCATCCTTTATTAAGAGATATGGGTTAGAGCTCATGGTAGCTAAGAAATATCAAGAGAAAAAGAATATGGATGATTCATGGGTTCAACCAAGTTATGATAAGTGGAACTTTGATTTTGGTTATAGATTTCATAAGGAATTGAATTGTGATTGTGTGAAAATATTTATGGCAGCAAAGATCTACAAGGTTTGAAGAAGAATAGTTGCATGCATGTCACCAAACCATTGTTAAATGGTGGAAATTAAGGTATAAAGAAAAGGGCTTTAGAGGAATATTGAAGTGCATGAAAGATCCAAGCCATTCTAATGGTAAGCATGCAACGTAAATTGATTGTGCTATTTTGGGTACAGTTAGGAAGAATGATTATACTAGTTATGAGTTTTGATGTTGTGTGGATGTAATGTTTTGAAGAAAGTAGAGGATAGAAAACTATGCATGTAAAGACTTGAGAATTCTTTGGTAAAGTTATTGCCTATATATATGTGTGTGTGCAAAGGATTTTGTAAAGGAATGCTAATTATAGCATGAATTGAACTATTTAGTTAATGGTTAGTACTTGAATGAGAAGGGGGAATAAAGAATAGGCTATAAAAGGATAAAGCTAAGTGTGGGATAGAATAAATTGTATAATTGCCAAGTATTTTGAATTTAATTGCTGCTAGGAAATTGACAAGTAAAGGATACTTGCCATACTTGTAAATCAAGAAGGATAACGGTTAAAAGGCAAGTGATATTGATTGATTAAGAACGCAAAGAGTTTAAATTGACGAAGTAATATCCCGCCAAGAAAGGTAACTTGTCAATGATTTATTCAATGTCATTGTGGAAAGCATGAGTTGCTAGAAAACGATTGATGGTTTAAATACCTATTTGTGAAAAGATTTATACACTATTACTGTGGAAAGCATGAGTTGGTAGAATTGATAAGCGATTGTGAATGCCATAATTTTTGAATTATCTTTATATATAATATATAAGCAATATATGTAAAAGGTGCTAGAAATTGGGGAACAAGCTCTTTACCATGGTTTATGTCGAAACGTGCCTTATTTGTTTTTGTGATGTGCATTCATAAATAAGCTTTATGTTCACCATGCTTTGATTTAATATTTAAACCTCATGCAAAGGTTTTATATCATGAATTCTTTCAAACAGATTTATAACATTGCCATGATTTGTTTCGAAATGGATTTAAAATAAGCTTTTGAGAACCCAATTTGGTTATAAAAGGTTTTGTCAAACCAGGAGATTCCAGAGTAGGCTGAATGTCACATCGAGATAGTGTGACCCTTGTGCACAAGTAAGCTCTAGCTAGAGAACCTTTGGGTCACCAACGGGCTATTAGACGTGGCTAGGTCACAGTCTATGATATATGCATGGGAAGGCCACCTGTTGATATACATGGCTAGGCCACGAGTTGATGTATTACCTAAAATGGTTGCGACCACATGATTTCTCCGAATACTTATTTGAAAACCCAAAGAGATATCACTTTCAAATAGGTAATCATAGATAATCAACCTATGGACCCTCTTCCACGTAATAGCAATTTGGGAGGCCCTCTCCACCGGATTCCCATAGCCATGGTAGTCTTGACGATGTTGGCTGACATCAGAGAAATCATGTGGTTGCAACCACGTATATCAACCGTGGCCTTGCTAAGTATAACAATCTATGGCCTTGCCACGTATAATCACAAACTATGGCCTAGCCACGTCTAACAGGTCATCGGTGACCCAAAGGCTCTCTAGCTAGACCTCCTTAGTGCACAAAGGTCACACTATCTCGATGTGACATTCGACCTACTCTTGATGCTCTCGGTTTGTCAAAATAGTTTTCAAACCAAATTAAAGTTTCCAAGAGTTCTTCCTTAAATCATTTGAAAACAAGGTTCAGTAACCTTTCAAAATTGCTTTTCTCATTAAAATGCATGGTGTAAACATTTGCATAAAGTTCGGAGTAAAACCAACTCAAGAGAAATCAAATTTAAGGCATTTATCAAGTGCAATCAACTATGCACACTTCTTAAAGATTCAAGGCACAGTTTTGATGCAAAACATTGTAGAAAGGCTTGTTTCCTGGTTTCTAAAACACTTTACATATATGTATATATATATATATATATATATATATAGTCTGCACAAACAAATTCCAAATCAGTTTGCATCCATAATTGCCTATGGTTTCTACCAGCTCATGCTTTCCACAAAAGCATTATATAAATCATTGGAAACTATGTATTCAAATCACTTATCATTTTCTAGCAACTCATGCTTTCCACAAAGGCATTGGATAATACTATATATCTACTTTGATATAGTAAGAATCTTTTAAAATTGACACCCCCTACTCACCTTACAATGGCAAGATATTACTTCACCACTTATCTAGTTTCGTTTCAAATTAAACTAGCTTGTCGGTCACCCGTTTCCTCCTCTAGTTAATCACCACAGTGATCCTTTTTCACTTGTACACTTCCTAGCAATAAATCAAGCTTAATATACTTAGTATTTTTCATTCCAATTCAGCTCACATTTGCTACCCTATGGATCACATTCTTCATTCCTTTCATTTTCAAAAACTCTTCACATTTCCAATAATTTATTTTCTTTCACGATAACCGACCTCACACATTATTTCCAATTTCATGCACATGCAAAATTATATATGGGCAGCATCTTAACCAAGAATCCTTAATCAATATCCACATTGTTCATCTTTATTTCTTTCAAATAACATAGCAGGCAACCTTAACATTTCTAACTAGCTCATGCATTTTTAGATCTTTTCAACAATCATCATTCCTCACAATGTGTCTTTTAAGTTTTCAATCAACACAACAATAGCCATTTTCTCAAAATCTTCCAACTACACTTAAAGGATTATTCATTTTTACCTTTGAGGTTGCTTGAGCCTCACATGCACTCCAATATTCCTCCAAGTTTCAATCACCAAGTTGCCAACATTATTCACAAATTATTTTCTTAACAATTTTACCAACCGTAGGCCTTAAAACACAATACTATGCTTACCTTTTCTCTTTCACTTTGAATCTATCATGCATTCAAGAGTTTGATGGCTTGCATGTCACTAAATCCTCTCCAATCAAGCTTTTCTTTGCTACCACTATGCATTTCTTATGGTTACCAACCGATTCTCAAAACATAATCAAACCAAAACCACAATGCTTACCCTTGTTTCTCTTGAACCAAGCTTTCCTCTTTCCTCAAGTTCCATGGTTCTTCTCTTGCATGTTGAAGATTCCTTTTTGGGTGATGAAATGTTAAACTCAACAATGAAGAGCAAGGAACCCACGGTTTCCTTGAATCCTCACAAACCCGAGCCTTCCCCACTTTTCTCTCTTTTCTTTCTCTTTTTTTCCTCTTGGGTGGAGCTCTCAAAAACTCTTTCTTCTTTCTTTTCCTCTCTCAATGGCTGGTTCTCTCAAGCTTCACCAAGGCCAATCCATATTTCTTTTACTCCTTGAAACTTGGTATTTATACGGCCACCCATTTAACCAATCAAATTGCACGCACACATTTGCCTTTTATTTTCATTTGGCCATTTTGCCAACCAATAGGTTTCATGCATCCTATTTCCTTTCTTCCACATTGGTTAAAAATCCTCTTTTACTATCCATATCCATTCTTTAATTCATTTCCACTTAATCCCACCTTATTTGTGCCTAATAGTCTTTCATGCAACTTTCCCACCTTAATTTCCATTTGGCCTCCTCCTTGGCCAATGACATTACATGCAACTATATTTTCTCTTCTTTTAGTCTAATTGTCACTAAGTTTCCATCATGCATAAATTTTCCATGTATTCTTTTAACTTAAAAATCCACATGCATGTGTTATCTTATTCATTTTGTGTTATGCCTTTTTGTTTGTCACATGGTGGGGGTCCCACATGTTCCCCACTACAAGTACATCCTTGCATGCATATCTTTGCATGTAATAGTATTTGTTACATGCATATTCCATCATCCCACATAATCTAATTTTCCTTGGTTAGTTAATTTCCATTTAACTTCACATGTTGAAATTGCACATAAGTCCTCAAAATTATCTTTATTTACCATTTGACCCTCCAAACTTTTCATCCTTTACAATTTGGTCCTTCAAACATTTTGTAAATTATAATTTGATCCTTCAACTTGTTCATAATTATAGCTTCACCCTTTTACTTTTCGTTATTTATAATTCCACCCCTTAACTTCTTATTCTTTTCAATTAGGTCCCCTCATCATTCCTTTAATTTCAATTTCCTTTTATTTTTCTTCCATTACACTTATACAAATAAAATATCAAATTGACACTTCACCAAGGTGTCACCATAATATTTAAATATATACTTACCTTTTCTTGCTTTATTTAATGAAGGATGCGAGCCTCACTAACGTCGTTTTTCTTCAAATTCTTTCTTACTTCTTCTCCCCCACTTAGATTAGCCATATAGTCCTCCTTCATGACTAATTTCAACAATAGATAAAATATTAATATTTTAATATTATTTTATTAATAAAATATTATTTTACTCCAAAATTCTCCACTTATCTCCTCGGGTCTCAAAGTGTCTCACTTTGTCCTGGTTCACTTCCAAATTGCCTTTTAACTTGCAAATTCATCCTTGATAAAATATTATTATTTTATTATTATTCTCTCGTGTATGAAATATTTTATTCCAAAATATTCTTTTCCACTTGTTTCCTCTCTTTTGCACTAAAATTAGCATCAACTGACCCTCATCCTATCGATAAGGTCATATTGACTTCTACACAAGGGTAAGGGGTGTTACAAATGTTCCATTTGATTTTAAATGGTTCATATATTCATATGCTTTTAATATTCAAATTTTCTATCCTTAGCTTGTTTCCCATCTTTGCCCTGCGCACTGAGTCTATGAAACTCACCCCAATATTTCATTTTGCAGAGAAATGATCAGCTAGCATGCTTTTCATTGGCGTGTTATGGTCTATTGCGATGTAGGTAAAGGAGTCTCCTAGTACCTATTCCAAGTCACTCCACTGTTAGAGGTCAGGTCATTTATAGTATATTTTATTTTGGAAATAAACAATTGTGTACACTGTAAACATATATTTATATGATGATGAAACATAATATAATGAGAGAATATTTACCATTAATGAAATTGTGATGGTTATGAGATTTCCAAGGGATGTGTTATGGTTTGATAAATGGATAATTATGGAGGCTTGCTCGAGACTTGGCAAGCTTGCTCTTGAGACTCGAGCACCGGTAACGATCGAGGAAAAATATTGTTACAATTTGGGCCAGGATAGTTGCTAGTGATTATGAATTGGCTATCGGTGCTTTGACCACCCAAGTAGATGCTTTGTCTCAAAAAATTGACACTTGGGAGGTTAATGTTTTTCAGAGTCATTGTGTGACATGCGAGCTTTGTGGAGATGGGCATTCAAGTTACTATTGTCTAGCCTATTATAAATCAATGCAATTTGATGGAAACTTCAATGCGTAGCAAAACAATTCATACTCCAACAATTACAACTTAGGGTGGAATTACCCAAATTTTTCTTGGAGTAATGATTAGGGTCTTACATATTCATCACAGCCTGTTTTCTATAATGGCTTTTAGTCACAAGTTAAAGCCACTATACCTGAGAAGAAGCCAACTTTCAACAAGATGTTAATGCAATACATGGCAAAGAATAATGCATACATGGCAAATATGGATGTAGTCATTCAAAGTAACGAAGCTTCAATGAGAAATATTAAGACATATGTGAGTCAACTTATTAATGACATCAACAATAAGCCTCAAGAAACTTTACCAAATGACACTGAGCAAAAATATGGTAAGCATCTTGATGAGGTAAATGGAAAGAATGGGGTAGATGATGGAAATAAAGCTAATCAAGAGAATTCTTCCAATAATCAAGGTAAAATGAAGAACTTAGGCGAGAGAAGGAAGTATCTACACCACCACAAGTCAAGCCATATGTGCCTCCCATTCCCTTTTTGGATACAGTTAATGAGTTACCTAAGGAGTCTATTGATATGGAAAATCCAAAGAAACTCCTTGAAGCTTGTTTGATTCAAGATGTAACAACAAAGGATAAGAATGAAGAATTCACAAATGTTACACAAGTTTTTAAGGCTACACGAAAAGTGCATTATTCTAGAAGAACTCAATTTGAGAAATTGGGTAAAAGTTAGCCGATTTCACCACTTTAAGTTGAGCAAGCACTAAATCTTGAGCTAAAGCCATTACAACCTCATCTTAGGATGAGGCTACTTTCACACCTCAAGCTTTTTCCATGCAAACTCAAGCCTCCTTAAAGGGTGAATGAAGACCTCAACCAAAGTCAAGCTATTGACTATAAAAAAGTAATATTTTGGGAGGCAACCCAAGCTATATCCTTTTAGATTTAGTTGTTATTTTGGTTAGTTTTTTTTTCTATTTAAATAAGTAGTTATAACCTCTCCCTAGCCTGTTTTGTTGAGTATGCAAGTTTGAACGCATGAAGATAAAGAGAAAGAAAATTAGAGCTTTCAATGCAAAACGATCATTGATAGAGGAGTTTGTTTTCTTTATTCTTTTTAGCTTTTCAGATTGAGGACAATGTGCAATTTAAGTTTGAGGCCGGGTTTTATTGTTTTCAGTTTTTGTGATATTTTAGCTTAGTTTATTTTCGTTAAGTTTTTTTAATTTTATGCATATTTTAAAAACTAGAACTAGATTTAATTGCGCCAATTTCTTTTAATTTACCTATCCAAGATGAGAACCTAGTTAGATTCTTATCTTGATACTTTGAAACATGTGGATATTGTTTGAGTGTATGTAAATTCTCATGTTAAGCTTCATTGTTAGGATGAGATTTTCACTCAATTTAAGCACCATATCTGTTGCTTAGATTGATTATGCATATTTAGAGAAGGTTTACGTGAATGTGAATTTTTGAATTATGTCTAGAATTCTAAAAGTTGTTTGATTCTCTCTTGAAGCAAAATTTTAGGCTATATTTAGTTTAGAAGATGATTTAGGCCATCTTTAGACCGATTGAAGCTTTTTAGCATACCTTTACATAATTTATCCTAAGTTCACCAATTTGAGCTAGTGACACCTTTTCTTTGTTTGAACACTTAATTTTTAGCCTAGACCCCTATATTAATATTTCCAACAATTCTTGCATCCCATATTCCTAAGTGCATAAGCAATTTAGGAAGTATTAGAAGCTAAATCGTGAAAGAGGTAGTAAACATGTAAAGTGATGAAAGGTTCAAAAGTATGGTTTTATTCATCTCACTACCCAATAAAAGAAATAAGTTTAGGGGTGTAATATCAAGATAAAGAAAAAGAAAAAGGGTAGAAAAAAAAGAGAATGAAGTGTTGAAAAAAAAATTGGTTGAGAAAAAGGTATACTAGGTGAAGGAAAAGAAAGCTTTGAATAAGTCCTAGATTGACTATTTGGCTTAAGGTGATTTGAGCTATACATTATCCCATATCTAACCTAAACCCTAGCCATACATTACAACCTAATTAAAGTCATATTGATCTTTAACTTAGTATTAATCTATATAAGAGGAAAGAGAGATGAAAAGCAAACTTATGGAATTTAATTACTAATTTGAATTTTACATGCCTATAAACTTATCCATATTGTATAATGTTGCTGGTGAAAAGATTGCACACACACACACACATGGAAATCCACTTGACAATAAGCTTGCATTTCAATTGAAATATGAACTTGAATAATATTTGTGTATTGCTTAGAGTTGAGAATATGGATTAACTTTTGAGAATGTTAAAGGTAATTAACGAATTAGTGTAATTGATTTCTAGTTAAGTTGTTTCTCTTGTTTAGGTTTTACATTTTAGTTTATGTTTTGCTTGAGGACTAGCAAATTAGAAAGTTTGGGGGTGTGATAACTCTATGATATAGAGCTATTTTGCCACCTTTTGACTATTAAAAATAGCCAAGTCCTTGTGTTTAAAGTAATTTTAGGTAGTTTTTATGCTTTTCATTATTAAGTTTAATACATGTTGGAATACTTTAATTTTACTAATTTTAGCTCATTTTTATGTTAAAAGTCCTAATTTGAGCCATCACTGATTTAGTCCTTATTTTGAAGGTGTGCAACTGCATAAAACTTCGTAAAGGTGAACCAAGGAAGGATGATTAAGTGTAGAATTTTCTAAACATGTTGTGGTATTTTGACCATAACTATCTCTACAGAACTCCAAATAAGTTGATTTTTAAACAAATAGAAAGATAAAAGGAAAGGTTACAATGTTGATGTTCACCACTTCACCCAATTCTAATTGGATCATGGTCAAAATCCCTTGTTGATGTTGGAGTACTACAACAATCTACACAGACTAAACATGATGCAGTATTTTGAGTGTGTTTTTCAATTAAGAAGTCCAAATGATGTGATGCTTAGACCATTGGAAAGATAAAAGATAGGGATACAACAATAATGACTATCACTTTTCCAAGTTCAGCCTAGAAGAAAGAGAAAATTGCATCACAAGATGAAGTAGTGTAACAAAGACAGCATAAGAGAGGAATAGCATAGTGCCACTCGAGAGTAGGGCTCTTCAGCACTTGATGACTTACCAAAATCTATTTTCGATGGAATTTTGGAACCTAGGGCTTTTAGAACCTATTTAAAAGGCCTTTTTCAAAGGTTTTGAGTGGATGAGACAATAACCAATTTCTTTGGAGAAAAATAGCAAAAAACAAAGCAAAAAAGCAAGAGAACTTGAGTGATAATCAAGATCACAAAGCTTTAGTTATTAGTTTTCACTTTTTACTTTGTGTTTTTCTTATTTTCTTTTATTTGGATTAATGGCTATTTTCCTATGGATGAAGTTTTTATTAGATATTATGAGATAAATTATCTTTCTAGGATTGTGGTGGATTTCAACATTTAATTTGAACATTTGTTTCTCTTTTATTTACTATGAATGGGTACAGTTTTGCTTATTCAAATTTGCTCTTAATGCTTTTGATTATCTAGCCAACAATTAATTGATTTGTAAATCTAATTGAGACTCAACAAAGAGATTTTAGATTGGACTAAGATTTAAATAGTGTATGTTCACGTCACTTAGGTATCTGATTCACAATTCGAGTAGACATACGCAAATTCCCATACATAGCCAAATTAGAACACTAGCTTAATGAACTTAAGTTCATTGATTCCTATAAACATGTACTGAATTAATTAACTTAGCTATTCGTGCAAACATCTTGATGGAGACTTGTACATAGTTTTGGATTATAGGTGAGTAAAACCACTTATGAATATAAATAATAGGAGAACCTAGTATCAGATGAAATGTTTAATGAACCCATAATCCTAGGTTTTAATATATTACCTTTCTCAAGTGAATTTTTCATTTTTGCAAAGTAATTTAGTATTTGCTTTAATTTAGTTTTAATTAATTTTCTTAAACATCAAGTTATTTAAATAAGATTAATTTGTCATAATTTTAGAACTTAGTGAAGAATTCGGAGCAAATCCCTATGGGATACGATTTTGGACTTACTGCCTATATTACTTCCTCAACTACGTATACTTGCGTGTGCAAAATCAACAACAAGCTTTTGCCACTGTGTTGTCGATGTTGCCAGGGATTTGTTTTCTTATTTATTTTTTAGACATTAATACTCACATATTGATCTTAATTCAAGTTTTTTTTTTAATTTTCAAGTACTTGTAGTTGAAGAGATGAATTATTATAACTATCAATGGCCATCGTAACAATTTGAGCCTAAGAAAGTTGCTAGTGATTATGAATTGGCTATCAGTGCTTTGACTGCCCAAGTAGATGTTTTGTCTCAAAAAATTAACACTTGGGGTGTTAATGTTTTTCAGAATCCTTTTGTGACATGCAAGCTTTGTGGATATAGGCATTCAAGTGATTGTTGTCCAACCAATTATGAGTCAATGCAATTTGCTAAAAACTTCAATGGGCAACAAAACAATTCATACTCCAACAATTACAACTTAGGGTGGAATCACCCAAATTTTTCTTGGAGTGATCATAAGGGTCTTACATATTCATCACAGCTTATTTTCTATAATGGTTTTCAATCACAAGTTAAAGCCACTATGCTTGAGAAGAAGCCAACTTTGGATGAGATGTTAATGCAATACATGGTGAAGAGTAATGCATACATGGCAAACATGGATGCAATCATTCAATGTAACAAAGTGTTAATGAGAAATATTAAGACATATGTGAGTCAACTTATTAATGACATCAACAATGGGCCTTTGGAAACTTTATCAAATGACACTAAGCAAAAATATGGTAAGCATCTTGATAAGGTAAATGGCAAAAATGTGGTAGATGATGGAGATAAAGTAGATCAAAAGAATCCTCCCAACAATCAAGCTCAAGATGAAGAAGTTAAGCAAGAGAAGGAAGTATCTACACTACCACAAGTAAAGCCATTTGTGCCTCCCATTCCTTTTTTGGGTACAGTTGGTGAGTTACCTAAGGAGTTTATTGATATGAAAAATCCAAAGAAACTCCTTGAAGCTTGTTTGGTTCAAGATGTAACAACAAAGGACAAAAATGAAGAATTCACAAATGTTACACATGTTTTTAAGGCTACACCAAAAGCGCATTATTTTACAAGAACTCAATTTAAGAAGTTGGGTAAAAGTCAACCTATTTCACTACTTTGGGTTAAACAAGCACTAAATCTTGAGTTAAAGCCATTACAACTTCATCTTAGGAGGAGGCTACTTTCACACTTGAAGCTTTTTCCATGCAAACTCAAACCTCCTAAAAGGGTGAATGAAAACCTCAACCAAAGTAAAGCTATTGGCTATAAAGAAGCACTTTTTGGGAGGCAACCTAAGCCATATCCTTTTAGATTTAGTTGTTAATTTAGTTAGCTTTCATTTTTCTATTTAAATAAGTAGTTATAATCTCTCCCTAGCCTGTTTTGTTGAGTATGCAAGTTTAGAAACCATATAGATAAAGAGAATGAAAATTAGAGCTTTCAATGCACTGCCACCTTTGATAGGGGAGTTTGTTTTCTTCATTCTTTTTAGCTTTTCATATTGAGGACAATGTGCAATTTAAGTTTGGGGGTCGGTTTTATTGTTATTAGTTTTTGTGATATTTTAGGTTAGTTTATTTTTGTTAAAATTTTTTTAATTTCATGCATGCTTTAAAAACTTGAACTAGATTTAATTGTGCCAATTGTTTTTAATCTACCTATCCAGTGATGAGAACCGAGTCATATTCTTATCTTGATTCTTTCAAACATGTAGATATTGTTTGAGTGTATGTAAATTCTCATGTTAAGCTTCATTGTTAGGATGAGATTTCCACTCAATTTAAACACCATGTCTTTTGCTTAGATTGATTATGCATATTTAGATAAGGTTTATGTGAATGTGAATTTTTGAATTGTGTCTAGAATTCTAGAATTTGTTTGATTCTCTCTTAAGGCAAAATTTAGGCTATATTTAGTTAAGGAGATAATTTAGGCCATCTTTGGACCGATTGAGCCTTTTTAGCCTACCTTTACATAATTTATTCTTAGTTCACCCATTTGAGCTAACAACACCTTTTCTTTGTTTGAACACTTCATTTTTAACCTAGACCCTTATATTAATATTTCCAAGAATTCTTGCATCCCTCATTCCTAAGTGCATAAGTCAATTTAGAAGTATTAAAAGCTAAATCGTGAAAGAGGTAGTAAAGATGAAAAATGATAAAAGTTCAAAAGTATGATTGCATTCATCTCACTACCCAATAAAAGAAATAAGTTTGCGGGTGTAATATTAAGAAAAAGAAAAAGGTAGAAAAAAAGAGAGAATGAATTGTTGAAAAAAACAACAATTGGACGAAAATGGGGTATACTAGGTGAAAGAAATAAAGCTCTGAATAACTCTTAGATTGACTATGTGGCTTAAGGTGATTTGAGCCATACATTATCCCATATCCAACCTAAACCCTAGCCATACATTATAGCCTAATTAAAGTCCTATTTATCTTTAACTTAGTATTAATCTACATAAGTGGAAAGAGAGATGAAAAGCAAACTTTTGGAATTTAATTACTAATTTGAATTTTACATGACTATAAACTTATCAAAATTGTATGATATTGTAGGTGAAAAGATTGCAAACACACGTGGAAATCTACTTGACAATGAGCTTGCATTTCATTCGAAATATGAACTTGAATAATATTTGTGTGTCGTTTAGAGTTGAGAATATGGATTAACTTTTGAG
Source organism: Theobroma cacao (assembly GCF_053813885.1). NCBI lineage: Eukaryota > Viridiplantae > Streptophyta > Magnoliopsida > Malvales > Malvaceae > Theobroma > Theobroma cacao. Next base: position 24,189,448 of record NC_142643.1, read on the forward strand.
CATGTTAAAGGTGATTAACGAATTGGTGCAATTGATTTCTAGTTAAGTTGTTTCTCTTCGTTTAGGTCTTACATTTTAGTTTATGTTTTGCTTGACAACCAGTAAAATAATAAGTTTGGGGGTGTGATAACTTCATGATATAGAGTTATTTTTCCACCTTTTGATTATTAAAATAGCTAAGTCTTTGTGTTTTAAGTAATTTTAGGTAGTTTTTACGCTTTTCATTATTAAGTTTAATACATGTTGGAATATTTTAATTTTAGTAATTTTAACACATTTCTATGTTAAAAGTCCTAATTTGACCCATCACTAATTTAGTCCTTGTTTTGAAGGTGTGCAAGTGCATAAAACTTCGTAGAGGTGAACGGAGCAAGGATGATTAAGTGTAGAATTTTCTAAAAATGTTGTGGTATTTTAACCATAACTCTCTCTACAAAACTTCAAATGAGCGGATTCTTAAACAACTACAAAGATAGGAGAAAGAGGTACAACTTTGATGTTTACCACTTTGTGTAATTCTGATCGGATCTTAGTCAAAATTTCTTGTTGAAGTTGGAACACTGCAACAGTCTACACAAACTAAACATGATGCGGCATTTTATGTGTGTCTTGCAATTAAGAAGTCCAAATTATTTGATGCTTGAACCATTGGAAAGATAATAGCCTGGGATACAACTTTAATGTTTGTCACTTTTCCTAGTTTAATTTGGAATAAGGAGAAAATCGCGTCACAAGATGAAGTAGTGTAGTAGAGATAACATAAGAGAGGAGCACCATAGTGACGCTCGAGAGTAAGGTGCCGTGGTACCCAAGAGACAAGGCCGTAGCGCCAGACGACTTACCAAAAATCTATTTTTGATAGGATTTTGGAAACTATGGCCTTTCGAACCTATTTGAAATGCCTTTTTCAAAGGTTTCGAGAGCAAGAGGCAACAAGCAATTTCTCTTGAAAAAAAAGAGCTAAAAACAAAGCAAGAAAAAAAAGAATTAAAGGGAGAATCAAGATCACAAAGCTTCATTATTTGTTTTTTCTCTTTATTTATGTGTTTTTCTTATTTACTTCGATTTGGATTAATGGTTAATTTTCTTTTGATGAAGTTTTTATTAGATATTATGAGCTAAATTTTCTTTCAAGGATTGTGGTGGATTTCAACATGTAACTTGAATATTTGTTTCTCTTTTATTTAATATGAATGGGTACAGTTTTGCTTATTCAAATTTGTTTTTAATGCTTTTGATTTTCTAGCCAACAATTACTTGATTTGTGAATCAAATTGAGACTTGACAAAAAGATTTTGGATTAGACTAAGATTTGAATAGTGTAAGTTCACATCACTTAGGTGATTTGATTTGTGATTTGGGTAGACATATGCCAATTGCCATACATAGCCAAATTAGGACACTAGCTTAATGAACTTAATTTAATAGAATCCTATAGACATATAGTGAACTAATTAAGTTAGGTATTTATGCAAGCATCTTGACGAAGACTTGTACATAGTTTTGGATTCTAAGTTGGTAAAACTACCTATGAATGTAAATAATAGGAGAAACTGGTATCAAATGAAGTGTTGAATGAACCCATAATCCTAGGTTTTAATCTATTGCCTTTCTCAAGTGAATTTTTAGTTTTTGTTAATTAATTTTGTATTTGCTTTAATTCAGTTTTAATTAATTTTCTAAAACATCAAGTTAGTTGAATAAGATTAATTTGTCATAATTTTAAAACTTAGTGAAGAATTAAGAGCAAATCCCTATGGGATACGATTTGGGACTTATTGTCTATATTACTTGTTTGATACGTATACTTGCGTGTGCAAAATTGACAACAAGTTTTTGGCGTTGTTGCTAGGGATTTGTTTTCCTATTTATTTTGTAAATATTAATATTCACATATTAGTCTTAATTCAAGTTTTTTTTTTAAATTTTCAGGTACTTTTGGTTAAGGTGATAAATTATTATAACTATCAATGGCCATTTGAACAATTTGAGCCTAGGGGCATTGCTAATGATTATGAATTGGCTATCAATGCTTTGACTACCCAAGTAAATGCTTTGTCTCAGAAAATTGACACTTCGGGTGTTAATGTTTTTCAGAGTCCTTGTGTGACATGAGAGCTGTGGAAATGAGCATTCAAGTGATTGTTGTCTAGCCTATTATGAATCAATGCAATTTGATGGAAACTTCAATGGTCAATAAAACAATTCATATTCCAACAGTTACAACTTAGGCTGGAAGCACCCAAATTTTTCTTGGAGTAATGATCAGAGTCTTACATATTCATCACAACTTGTTTTCTATAAGGGTTTTTAGTCACAAGTTAAAGCCACTATACCTGATAAGAAGCCAACTTTGGAAAAGATGTTAATGCTAGGATTCGACCTCATGGTCAAACATGAAAATAATCAAGAAATTAAAAATATAACGCAGTGAAATAATAAACTAACATTTAATCAGAGAAACAATCGAATCTTACAAGATCAATGTTTGCGTTTTTCATGCAATTTTCAAATTAATTATGAACATGCATAAGTTTAAGAGTTACATACTGTCACAACCCGATTTCTAAGCCATGACCGGTGCATGGACTCAATGGACGTAGTCCACTAAGCCCAAGCAAGCCTATTTACGTAATCTTGCTCGTCATCCCATCAATTATTCTGAAAGCTACATCTCACAATGCCACCCTTCAAGTACTTTACTAATCAGCTATAGCAATCAAAACTGCATTTATATTAACCCATATAATGTTAACCATTGCCACTCATGGTGGTTTACCAATCAGAATATACATATATGCTCTAAGGCTTACATCTTAGTGCTTTACATCACATGTACATATTTACAAACAAAAATGACACTGGGCTTCTAGTTGAGTGACCAAGGTGCAAGGACGACTACTGAATGCCAACATACCTACCAAAGAGATGAAACTACGTGGTCACCTCGGCCTAGGTTCCAACTGCCTCCTAATATGAAAACATGAAGTTGAAAACAGTGAGTACAAACTCAATGAGTGAACATAAGAAGGGAATAAGTAACGATAAGGAAAGTTTATAATCATGATGCACTTATTTGAAAACAATGCAACTTTGTTCAAGTTCTTATTAAAATCCCTCCATTAAACCCCTGGTCATTAAATCATTTAATGATGAAGGAACCATATTTAGTATCAAATTAGAAAGAGAGGAAATTTCCAGCAATTATCCACGCAAGGCAGTATAAACAGAATGTTTCTTGTTGCAATAAAATCAATTTGCAAATAAACAGTAAATTTTCAAGATTCATTATGTGCATGTCACCCAGCTCATGTGCATCCCACCACATCGTGCACATAACCGGACATCCCATCTCACCCAGCTCATGTGTATCCCACCACATCGTGCACATAATCGGACATCCCATCCATCTCCCTCACCACCATCATCACTAGCAAGTGCACACTCACCCAGCACATGCACAGTTGCATTTGTCACACAATGGTACCATTTATGGCATAGTATATATATATATATATATATCAACATTATACAAAAACATATGGATTCATCCTTTTACATATTTCACCTTTCACAACATCAAACATTTTATCAAGGGCTTGTTACCAGGAAATTTTAAAGCAAAAATTGATTAAATTTCCAAATGATTCATTGAAACGCGTAAACATTTCCCCAAAACATTTTGAAATGCAGGTTCACTCACCTGTATTTGTTGAACCTTTAATCGACTCTAACTTCCCTAATGGTTCAAATGGGGATGAGGGCCTCGTTGGAACCTATCACACATAAAAACATCACAGCCAATCCAATTTACATTAATATTACTCCAAAAGCTATTTTCCAAAATCAAGATTCACTAGCCTTTCCTATCTATCTTCCATTACCATTTGATTGGCTATTCAATTTTCTACTTTAGTAACACTAGAAATAGATAAACAACTTCAGCAATACACAATTCATAACTATAATTATTAGCCTTTATCAACAACTTAAAATCAGTCTTAATTCATCACTCACCTTGGTGGATTGTAATGAAATTTTTTCCCAAGAGTCCTCAAGCAATCATGAAACCTCTCTTTCTCTCTTTACAAAGTTCAACTGGTGAGAGAAAGTATTGAAAAAAGACTTTTAAGGGTTTGTTTAAGGTGAAAGAGTAAAAAAGTATGAAAAACCCTACAACGGGGTGTGTAGAGCACAAAATTAAGGTTAGTTTAGGAGAGTGATGGAAGCTTGAGAGAAACTTTCATGGAAAAGGAGAGAAACGTGAGATGAGAGGAAGGAGAAGAAGAAGTTGCTGGAGAAATAAAGAAGCTGCTGGAAGAATGAGATTTTTATAGTTAAAGCTTATCTAATTCTTCATGCAATTACAATAATGCCCTTAACAAGATCACTTGTCTTCCTCATTTTCTTGTGCAATCTTTCTACTCTTTTGACACTGGAAAAAGGTCTATAATCCTCTAAAAGGGGTCCCTTAAGTAGCCCCCAAAAGTCCTAGCTTCAAAAATCCCATAAACTTGTTATTTGTGGAAATTACGGTGAGGGTCACGGCTCTCAATTTCTAGTGCCGTGATGCTCAAATGTTCTATTTGAATCTGTTCTCCTGGCACGGTACTTCCACTTCAACAAAGATTTTGACTTACTTCCCATCAAAACTAGGCAAAGTGGTAAACATAAAAGTTGTATCCCTACCTCTTAGCTTTCTAATGGTCAAAAAATTATGTCATTTGGACTTCTTTAGTGGGTGATATGCTTGAAAAACCGAAACATATGCAAATAGAGCAACAGCCCATTATACACCTTTCTTCACCAATTGAAATTATTTCTAAATCCTACTCCTATAATGACATAAAATAATTATAAGTAATGTAAAACTAGCATCATTAGCTCAAATTAAACCTTTAAACATAAGTTCCACCTTAAGTTAAGCGTCTATGAAGGTCAAGGTTTCACACATACCTTGCTCTAGTTATTGTAATCAAGAGCTAAGTAAATCAAAAGCACTTGTGATGAAGCAAGAAACACCGAAAAGAGAATAACACAAACTAAAATCCTGCAACTAAAATCTTTGCTTCTTCACCTTTAGGATTTGTCAAATCTTTAGCCACCCAAGCATTTTGCCTCTAATAGTAATCCACATAGTGACTGAATAAGACCTTCTCAAAGGTTGGATTTTACTTGTGCTAGAATGTTTTGTTTCTAAAACAAAAAAAAAACCAAAAATTCATGCTGAATCTTTTTTTTGTCAGACAAACAAAACTATTTTTTCATTTCTTATTTTATGAAACGACTGAGAAGTGGTTGGAGACTTCGAGTTTTAGTTTGCTAACATAACATATTTATATAGCCAAACTAAGTTACAACACTAAGAAGAATTTGAAGGATTCAAGGAGATTTGGAGATCCAGAATACAATTCTTGAGTTTTTTCATATTTTTTTTTATTCTCTTATTTTCTTGATTTTGTTTTTAATGTTTAAACTTTATTCAATGATAATGTGTGACTTGATGGGGAACTAAATTTTTAATCTAAGATTATGATTGAACTCAATATATAGTCTGAATTATTTATCTTTTTTTTTACTTATGTTTGATAGATTTAAGTTGTTTATTTTATTTTATTCTTAATGCTTCTAATTGCTTGATCACCAATTAAATTGAATTGGAAACCTAGGTTAAACCTTGACAAAGGAGATATAGGTAGACCTTGAATAAAATAGCGTATGATCGAATGCACTTAGTTGATTAGGTGGTTTGATTTGCATATAAGGTAGACATACACTTATAAGCCATATGTAGCCAAAATTAGAGTACAAACTTAATGAATCTTTCTTCAATATAATTTGCATAGACATATAGTAAATTAATCGGTAGAGGTATTTTGATGAGAAACTCGACAAAGACTTGTAAATAATTTAGGACTCTAGGTTAGCAATTTAATCTATTAAACTAAGTTAAGAAAGAGAGACAATAATCAAATGAAGTATTAAGGGATATTATAATCTTAGGTCTGGTGGTTAAATGAGTTTTATTTACTATTTAATTCTAGTTTCAGTTTATTAGTTAATTTTCTTTTTTTAATAATTTTAAATTTAATTGTTTGGATAAGATTAAGGTCTTATAATTTTAGTAATTGGCAATTAGGAATTAATTCAATTCTTCGTAGGAACGATACTTTGTTTCGTCATTATATTACTTGTTAGCGATACGTGCACTTGCGTGAGTAGAAAATTGAACAACAATTATCATTAAAAATATATGGAGCCAACAATAACAAGAATAGAGCAAATAGAAATTTAATAACCCAAACCAAATGAAAGTAAACTAATAAAAGATAATAAAATCAATTGAAGATATATTTGCATTTTGTAAGTGTCTTTCCATAAATTTCTACCAACATTGCTCTAAGTTAGGAGATAATAGAAAGTGGGAAAAAAAAGCAAAATAAAAATGAACCTTGAAGATAGAAGAAAGGAGAATCTTGAAAGCAAAAACAAATTAAAATAATATTTAACAATCTTAAACTACAATCAAACTAATTTGCTAAATTTGAAAAAACATTTCAACAAATTCAATTATGTATCAAACTTAAGAACACAACTCTCTACCTTTATTTTTGAATACTTGTTCTTTCTCACAATATACAAAACAAAAACAAATAAAAGAAGAACATCATATTATGGCAAACCAATCAATCAATAAATCTGAAAGAACAAATACATACATTCCAAGAGGTCAAAAAATCTCACCACAAACCTTAAAAATTTTCTCTATTTAAAGCTAATGAATAAAACATTAAACACAATTATACCAATTAACTAATAGCCTATTTTGAAAACCTAAATCAAACACAAAATGAAAACAAAAACAAAGAAGCAACATTTAATAGTTTACTTGCATCACAGAGGGTAAGAAAAAAGCCAAACCAAATAAAGATTCAGAACAAAACAAAGAAGATCAAAACCATAAAATAACAAGAAATCTATTTTACAATAAGGGAAAAAATTCGAATCCAAATCCATAATCAAAAAAGAAAATACAAATAAATTGAGTTGTGGGAAAAGCTAAAATAGCAAACAGAAAAGTACAATCAAACTAATTTGGTAAGATTTTGATTCCAAAAGTATAGTTGTCACGACCCGAAACTCCCATCGGGCCCGTGACAATCGTCGCGACGTCTCGATAGGCACTCATTATCCCGAATGCCAATCAAAACCCCGCAAGGCTTAGCATCAGCTTTCACATCTCCTCGATGAGCGACAGTTATTAAATCTCGCATTTCAAGAAATCATAAGTCGTTTCCAATTCAAAATAATAAAATATTATTTTCTGGCTCACAGGGGCATTTTCGTCATTTTTCTTCAAAAACATCTAAACTCGCCAAAAACATGGTGTAAAAGATAAATATGTTCATACATACTTTAAATCAGATAACTAAAGTATAAAATTACTTTTACAGTGACACGTGAGCCCCCAACTGACCAAGAAGGTGTAGGGCTACGAACCCTTACTTTCTAGGATGCAACTCCGAGATTAATTCTCGTCTTAATCAACTATCAACAAACTGTCCTGAGCTTGAAAAATGGATAGGAAAATGGGTGAGATTATGATTACATAATCCCAGTGAGTAAACAGACACCATCTAAACTATCTAAAGGCGAGTAAAGGGAGATAATTAAAAATAATTCATTTCAGCAAACTTTTCACAACATGAATATTCATTTCAACCAAATAATCAATATGGCTCGTGAATTTCTCAAAACTTGGCTCATGCCAAATCCTGTACTCGGGGACACCTGGACCAAAGGTATCCAACCGAGTCCGCCAAGGCTGTGAAAAATTTTATATAATCACAAAACTTATTTTTATTTTGAAAAAAAAGCAGTCGTTCCTTGGCGTTGACTGAGTCTCATTTCACGTGGTGGTTAACGTGAAGTGCACTCAAAAAGCCCACCTCAGGAGATACCCTACGCGCCTCTACGACCGAGCTAAGAATATAAAGGAGTTTACCGTGCCCCTCTAATAGGTTGGTCCACGGAACCCCGCCACTGCAGTAGCTAATCTTTATTTTATCTACCATCTGATTTATAAAATCCTTATCTACATGACATGGCAATTTATCGCAATCTAGCCTCTCAAGGCTGAATACATAGTATATATAATTTTGATACAAATACCGACTTTGCCATTCATGCTCACATATTGTTATAAGCCATATAATTTAAAACACAATTTATAACACAAACAGGCAATCTCCAATTACTCTATTTTCAAAACCAGTATTTAATTTTCTAAAAAATTTATAAAATCATTTTATAAAATCACAATTTCTCCTAAAACACAGCAATTTACCATTTAAACCCATTTTCCATAAAATCACACAATTGTATAAAACTACTCTAGATAATTAAGACGATAATAAGTTCACTCACAGTATTAGGAGTAGAAATACTCCTATTTTCAATCCGCGGATACAGTCCTTTACTCATATCCAATGGCTCACCACCTAATCATAATCCATGACACATATTCTAATTAAATTGTGTCTAATAGTCATAAGCTATTTCAGGCTCGATATATATGCATGATATGAAATGAAAAATGCACGGGTAGCCATCTAGACCCGGTATTGGCCTAAGTCAATTTTTCATCTGATAAATTGGCCAATACGTCCAATTTAACTCCAACTTGCTCCATTTCTTTTCCAATCCCTCAATTCACCAAGCACAACTAATTAACACAAAATTAGGCAAAATTTATCTTCACTTTTCTTCTTGGAACTTTCGGCCAACAATGGTACACTAACTCCGTGATTTTTCCTACTTAATTTTCTCTCCATAATTCATTAATTCCTGCACCAAAAACTATTATTTCTTAATCAAATCACCTAGAATAACATCTCATTCTTCCTCATTATTCACTTAGAGAATTCAGCTATTGATGGGCACCAAACCTTTGGTGGTTTTCTTCACTTGTTTTCATGCTACACATCATTGATCACCTAAAAACACTAACATACCTAAAAATCAAACCAATCCAAGATCATTCTCTCTCCATACCCATTTTGACCAGCCAAGAATTCATCATGAAAACATGTAATTTAACCATGGAAATTAAGGGAAAATGCATGGGTAAGGTAAATCACTAGCAAAATCAAAGAAATTTTACCTTTGCTTGATCAAATCCTTGAATTCCAACACTTTCTCTTTGATTTTTCCTACCTAGGGTTTGTTCTTCCTTGGTTTCTCTTTTCTTCTGGTTTGGCTGATCACTATGGGAGAAATGGACTGATTTTTTACCTTTTTATAAAGAAATAATAAAATAATAAAAACATGACACATAGCATTTCCTTATTGGTTCAAATTTTAAATATTTGACTTTTAATTCTTTAATTCTCCACCACACATTTCTCATGTTTATCCATTTCCATGATGAATAAAATCTCTTGGCCTTGACAAGTGTCGAGGGTGAAAATTTATCGATTTGCCCCCGAGGTGGTAAAATTACCATTTCGCCCCTATACTCTAAAGTATACTGAAATTAAAATTTTTCACTTCTAAACTTCAAATCATACTCCAATAAGTCAAATGGGGCCAAAAAATCTTTTTTAAAAATTCCCATTTTGTCCCCAAGTGGCATATGACCATTTTGCCCCTAGATAGTGAAAATTTCGATTTGATTCCAAATTGATCCTCGAACTTCGAATTACCATTTTGAGTCATCCCTGAACTGTGAAACTCTTAATTTCACCTTAAAATTCTTATTTGAACTAGTTGAGGCTTAATCGACTTAATGGTATCATTAGGGGCAATATCGTCTTTTAATGATTCCTCGAACTTCCTAAATATACAAACATTCTATTGAGCATGTAAATGACGTCGTAATTATTTTATAGAACAGGGTTTGACAATAGTCAAAACAAACTCTACAACAAAATCTAAACATAATACACACAAATTAAAGCATAATAAACCAAAAGAAAAAAAGAAAAACCAAAACCAAAACCAGCAGACAATATGAAACCAAATAAAAAATAAAAAATCCTAATCCAAAATAAATCAAAAGAAAATACAAGCCATAAGAAAATGAAACCAAAAAGAAGAAACAAAAGAAAAAGCAAAAATGAGAAAACTGAAAGTATAATATAGTGCAAGAAACTTCAAGAGAAAATAAACAATCCCACTCAAGTCGATAACACTAAGAAGGAAAAGATTTGAAAGACGTTCAAAAGAAAATAAGACATTGATCACTAAAAAATATTAGACAACCCATTTCAAGCCTCACGTAAGGCTTCACTTCCCAATAAACAAACTATCAAGCATAGTATAGCCATCCAAAAAAAATCACAAAAATCATTTATGAAAAGACCCATGTAAAGTTACATTGTGCTTTGCTATTGTTTGAAATGAAGAATGCTAAAAAGATTCTTGCAATAAGCACTAGATTCACGGAAGGATGCTAAAAAGATGGAGAGATACTAAAAAAATCCTTGCAATAATCACTAGCTTCATAAAAAGACTAGCATAATGAAAGACACCTTTGGATGCTAAAAGAACACTTGCAAAATGCACTAAACAAGTATCGTTTTAACCTTTTAGCCTCACCTCATGCCCCCATTCAATCCCCAAGCCAGTACACGTGGTGCACAAATGTGGTGGTATGGATGTGGTCTAACGTGCAGACTCTTTTGGAGTTTCGTTTTAACAATACTAGAGTGGTGTCCTCGCTATGTTGGGTGTCAATTTTTTTAATCAAGAAACAATAATTCCTTATATATACAACTAAAGTAAACCAATAAAGCAAAAAAAAAAACCAAAGTAAACAAAATCTAGAACACCAAGTAAACAACCAAGCCAAAACAAATAACAAATGAAATGAACTTGCAAAGCAAAAACCAAAGTTGTCACAACTTAAATCGGGGGTTCATGACCTATGCACGAACCCAACAAACAAGTCTATTAGACCCAAGCAAGCCTCACAGTCTATCTTTATACAACACAAATGCCAAGGGATTTAGCGATCTAACTTTCATAAGGAAATTCAAATATAATACATTATCCTTGGCTCACAATCCATACAAATATTCATAAAGCCATACATTAGCCATCAAAGGCAGGTTCGTATGCAATAACCTTTACACATAAACTTTATATGGCACAGCATGCCTACATACACAACAAACTAAATGCGAAGTAGAAGCCCATGACTGACGCAACGGAGAGGAACCTACTAGATACCAAAATCAATCCATTATTGAACGACCTTTACCACACTCTTCGATGGCCTATTTATCTACACATTGTATACAAATGGGTGAGTACTCGATTACTCAGTGAGTGGTGCAGATAAGCACAATCAAATATACTTATATAAACACATATAATAATATTCCACTATTAATGCATTCAAATGTTCTAGCAAACGTCTGCAAATGTAGGGTGTGTCATTATCCTTAAAGTCTCCAATATAGAGCATATGGTCATTCTCAATGTCACCAATATCATTACACAACATGAGGCTTATTTTCAAAGCCAATCAGGTTATTCAAATCATTTTCTATGGCACACTCTAGTTCCCGCGTATCCCATTAGAATCAATCACATTTATCTTTGTCTCTACGAGGCTCTCTCACGTAGTGTACATATCAAATCAAATCAATGAGTGGTCCTCCCCTATACACAATCAAATCACACTTGGTGGCCAACAGGCAAAGGATCAAATCGCGCTCAGGGCAAAGCCTTTGGTGGAGAACAAATCACATACAGCATTGGAGCAATTGGCAGAGAGTCAAATCATCGATCAAAGTAATCTCCTAATGGTCAGCATCACCTAAAGTGCTATCGAACGGGTGGCATCAAAACACTACAGGCGAGAATCACAAGTGGGACTAATACCAGTATCCCTGCTTACCACAATCCCTACAAGTACATAAATGGTCTCAAAAGGCAGAACTCCACTCAACCACAATTCAAATCAATGTTCAAAATACAAATCCTTAAACAAGGCCTTTATGCCTTTATTAGTCATATTTCCATATCAAACCATAAATCACACTCTTCGAGCTTCAATCATCTTAAGCTCAGTTAGGATCTAGGTGTCCCTATATCTCCAAGACATTATTTAATCAAATCCTCTTAGCACATTATTCTCCTAGGGTAACCTACTCCTATGGTTTATATTAGCCTCTAAACATCCTAGTCTAGGCACACACACAACATAGGGCACCCACGTGACTCACATCACAACTCACAAATACTCAATCCATATTTTAGTTCTCTAACCTAAGTATTCACATCTAGGCAACCATATACACACATATATAGACACATTCTATTCTAATACCATGGCAGCGCCTCAATCAAGGAGCCATGTATCACATGCATTTGTAAAAATAACCTTCTCACTGTGACAAATTGAAGGTGCTCCCACCACTAAGCTTAACTTCAGCCTCCAATCGTCCTCTAGCTCCCCAATGAGTCCATTGATTCTATTTCCCCTAAGAACATGTTAAAACATCAAATTATTATTCAAATCCTAACTTTCGAAAAATGTCAACTTTTCCACAATTAACCAAATCTTAGCAATCCAATTATTTAAGCTCAAATCCTTTAACAATGAGCTAAACCCATACCGTAGAAGTTAGATTGCACAAATCTTAGCTCCAAATTCTAGCTAAATTGGGGGAGATTCACCAAAGTTGGAAAAATGGAATTCTTATAATCTAACCAATTAAATTGAAAAATAATCGACAAAAACATTTAATCTCACCTCAATAACATTTCGCCAATCTTGGATTAGCTTTAAATTTCTTCAAAAATTCGTTTAGGGTAAAAGGTGTTAAGAGGTTAGAGTGAGAAAGAGAGGTTAGGTTTTTGGCTAAATAGGGCGAATAGCCTGAATTCCCTTTTTATTTTTACCTTTCTTCAGTGATGTATTGATACATTTGCCTTTGTTTCGACTGAATGTATCAATACATTAGGGTAATGTATTGATACATTTTAGGCGGAATGCTCACTACCCCAACGCGTATCGATACATAAAGGGAATGTATCGATACTTTTTCCCCTGGGTGCTTTCTGCTTCAAATGTATCGATACATTTGGACAATGTATTGATACATATTCATCTTTGGCCAAATCTATAGATACATTATTGAATGTATCGATAGAAAATCTCCTGGAGGCCTTTATTGTTCATCCTTCCAAGAATGTATCAATACATAAAGGGATGTATCGATACATTTTCTCCTGTAAGCAGTTTTCAGCTTTTCAAACTCCTAAAATTCAAGCCTAACACTCCAGTTTCATTTCCTATTAATATCACACCTCAAATCATTCATTTAACTTGATTCCATACATAAACATTCACAAATATAATGTCAAACTTAGATCGAAACCTCAAACTATAGGACTTATCACATATTTCCTCATAATTTTGACTAAATGTCAATATGTGCATTCTCAAACTCTTGGCATACATAATTTATTATCAAAGTCCTCAAGACTCCACATATTTCATAAATCGTCCTTAGTTTTACTTAATTTACATCAAAAGTTAGGGGTGTTACAAAAGTTAAAATAAAAAAGTCAAGAACAACACCAAATGACATGAAAAAAGAAAAAGAATGCAAATCAAAATACAAAAAAAGTAAAGAAATAAAAAAGAACAACAACTCAACAAATCAAAGAGCAAAGAAAATGAACAAAAAAACACCAAAAGAAAGGAAACAAAACAAAATAAAAAAAAAAAAGAACATTGGAAAAAGAGCAAAAGAAGATGAAATCAACAGAAAAAGTAAGAAATGTGAAAGGGCGAGAGATCGAGGGAGGAAAAAATCTAAAAGCATGGTAATTGAAAAGACCAAAATAAAAAAAAAAGGAATACTACAGAAAGAGGAGAAGAAGATGAAATCAATAGAGACAGTAAGAGATGTGAGAGGGCGAAGAGACTGAGGGAGGAAAAAATCAAGAAGCATGGTAATTAAAAAGACCAAAATAACATGTAAATATATTAAAACCCAAAATCACCTTCAAGATAAAGGAAAAATTGATCGTGAAAAGCCAAAAAAAGACCCACAATCATCAAAAAGGCCATCTTATAAAAACCAAAAAAAAATTGTAGTGGGCTTATTTAAATAACACACTTTTCATTCAATTGGACATCAATTGGAACAGTCCCAATTTGTTGTCATTTTTAATATACTAGAGGTAAACCTGTACATTGCACATAGTTCGGCCAGCTTATACCCTTTAGTGTGGCCCGCCCACCAAACACATCACAACTCCCCTTGTCTAGGTCCACATGGCAATATTTGAAAGTCCTGTTGGAAGCCCTCGTTAAGCCTTCACGTGACCAAGTGTGGAAGCCTGTTGGGGTTTCTTTTTATATATAGTATTTGTAGCCACTTTTAATATACTAGAGGTAAACCCATGCGCTGCACACAACCCACTCAACTTATACCCTTAATGTGGCCCACCCACGAAACACATCACAACTCCTTCCTTTTGATCCATTTGGTAAAATTTGGGAGTCCTATTGAAAGCCTTCTTGAAATCTCCAGGTGGCCAAGTGTGGAAGCTCCATTGGGCTTCCCTTTATATTTTTACTAGTACGCTGCCCATGCGATGCACTTAAGATAGCAATTTTTTTTTAATTAAGTTGAGAATAATACAATTGTCGGTTTACATTGAGATGTACAAAATTTTGTTTTACAAAATATATAAGTAGTGTTAGTGTAGCCAACGATGGTGCTTCCATACAAAAATGAAGCTTTGTGATGTGCAATTGCCAATTCTTTTTCTGTAGGTTGTTATGTATAAAAGTCAAAACAAAAGTTTACACTGAGGTCATGGATATTTAATAATGTTTGTGTAAAGTTGGTGCCTTCATACGAAATTAAGAAGGCATTTTATTTTGTAATTGCTAATCTAATGAAAGGCGAACAAAAAGCTTGTAGTGAGCTAGGATCTTTCATACTAGTTTGTCGGATATGATCCTGCATGTAGTAAACAATATTATATATCAATATTTCATGTCGTTTCAAATGTTAAGTTGTGAAGGGAATATGTAAATGTGTTTGTGTAGAAAAGTAAGCATGAGATAGGAACATAAAAACTGTATGAGATTTTTTTAAAAAAAATAAGAAAATTATACAAATAAAATAAGAACAAAAATGTGTTCTAATCAATTAAGTATACTAAATGTTCAAGGAAATGGAAATTCTAACCAGCAGTAAGTTCGTTATATAAATGGAAAACATGAGTGTCAAAATGGTACAGAACATAAATGCAACTAATATGATACATAGGTTTTTAAAGGTAGGAAACAAACATGAATTAAAATTATTTGTTGATGGTAGGAAATTGTATGTATCATTTGTGAAATTAATAAAGAGGTAAGCCATTCTATGATAAATATATATTATGCTGAGCAATCAATTCATGTAATATAAACACCAAGAAATGGTATTTAGAATTGAGGATTTGTATTTAATCAACAAAAAAGCAAAAGAAGACAATTAGATGAAGGCAAGACTTGCATTTAAATTGATTATGAGAGCTTTCAATGCTATAGGCAAGACTAATTTTATATGCAAGTAAGTGCAAACTATTCGAGAAGACAATTAGATAAAGTATAAATAAACACAATTAGATGAGCATATGATTTGACAGTTGTTTATATACTATTGAAAGAAAATATAATTGATTCTTGTACTATCAAACATTAATGTAGCAACATGTAATGAGAGCTTAAACAATTTATGTTAGAATATTTGAGGCTGTGTTGATGTATACCTGCTCCCAATCTTTCTTGATGACCTAAAATCTATATAATACTATAACAAATTACAGGTATTACTAATTTATATGATCATCATATTGATCATTAGTTTCATCATGGTAGCTTGCATTTTGGATAAAATTATAAAGAGATTTTGTGCTCTTGTTTCTCAATCTAATCCATGAAAGTTAAAACCCAATCAAAAAATTATCTAACTTGTAGCATTTTACCATCAGGAGCAATGTCCCTATCAAGTATCAATTTGATTTGATAAATAATAAAGTAATTAATGGATAAGTAAAGAAAAATAAGATAAGAAACATTACCTTGTGATAGGTCACAATTTGCAGCATCTACAACCCAGTGAATGACTACTTTCAATAAGATTTCAGTGTCCTTAAGCAACTCAAACACACAATCATCACCAATTGCATCATAAAGTAGTTGCTTTGCTAATTATTCAAATCCTTAAAACCAAATCTACTTTCATAAATCTCATATCATTAAATTTTCACAGCCTAAAACCTACAAAATAACTATTGGTAGATTATTCAATCTATCCTAAGACTTGAAAAAACAAATAGCCAGTCTCCTTTCTTCTCAACATGATAAAAAACATAAAATCGATCAGCAGTAACCACAAATTAATGGTATGGGATTAATAACTAATGGAATCAAGAAAAATTATTTTTTACAAAGACCCAAACAATTTGATTATCGAATATTTTAATATTTTTTATAAAAAATATTTTTTATACATATATGTACATTTCTTTGCAATCAATTTATTAAAAAAAAGTCCTTTAAACAATTAAACTATTCAACTATTTTCAAATAATTTTAATATGATAAATAACATGCTTATACAATATATATTTTATTGAAATTACTAATATTCCTCATTCTCCTCCATTAAGAACTAAAATGGGCTTATCATTTTAATTCTAGACCAATCAAACAAAAAAGATTTCTACCAACAACAGACATTGTGTGATACTTTAGATTTCAAATTTATAAAAATAAAGATTTCAACTGATCCAACAAAACTTTTACATTTAAAAGCATTAATGAGTAAAAAAGAAAAACCCAAATAACATGAATATGCATGATTTTCATATGAAATCCCTAATTATCCCAATTAACAATGTCCAAGGAAAAAATAATAATATCAATATAATAAAAAATTCCAAGTACTCAAGAATTATGCTAATTAGAATTTTATATTACTAGCAAAAATAGAGAAAAATTAGGTCTAAAGAGCCAAAAAAACACACACAAGGGCATATGTGTTTTCATCATATGAAAGCCTTACAACAGATTACAGAAATTTGAATTCCATAAACGAATCAAAGAAAAATCCATGGAAAGTAGAGACTCAGTATCTCACATCCATGTCAAGAAATGACAAAAATAAATTCCAACAACTTATTGAAACAAAAGGCATAAGGCATATTGACAACCTCAATGGAAAAACAATCAAAGAGAAAAGCATACTTAAGAAATAGGCTAAGGAATGTTCTAGAATCCCATCAAAATTTGGGAAAAATAAAAGCAATAAAAGAAAAAAAAGAAAGTCTAAAAGAGCAAGAGAGACAGAGAACTAAACTCATATAGTACAATGCGGAAAAAAGCTTTCGATATGATAAATTCACTGAAAATTACCCTTAATTGATGAACCAAGCCCACCGATGCTTCCCCATGGACAACCTTATTTCTTTTAGCAAGTATATAGCGAAGCCTCCAAGTTGGTGGTTAAGATCTGAAAGTCACAAAATGAATCACAAAAGTTAAGAACAATTGAAGGCAAGAAAGAAGTGAGAAACGAAAAAGACAAAGATAGAAAGATTCATACAACAATGAAACCAAAATGCAAAAAAAAAAAAAAAATACAAATCACAAATCAAAATACAAATAAGTAAAGAACCCTAGAAGAACAGTGGTTGAATAAATCAAAGACTCAACAAAATGAAGAAAAAAAGTAGGAAAACAAACGAAGAAAGTAAAAAAAAAAAATGAAAAGAACAGTGAAAAAAGAAAACATAAAGATGCAAAGAGTAAAGAAGGTAAAAAAAAGAGAGGGTGAAGAAACTTAGAGAGAATGGAAAAATCTAGAAACTAAACAATGGAGAAAGTAATAAAAGAGAGGGCGAATGAACCTAGAGGGAAAGGAAAAATCTAGAAAAATGGCATTAGGAAGTGGAAGACTTAAGCCACACATGAGAACCAAAGACCAAAAGACCAAACCCAAAGCTATGCTTGGCAATTTTGGTTAGGACCTGAGAAGATACGGAGTTAAATAAATTTTATATTTTAAATATATTATATATGAGTAACATGTTTAAAATATATTTAATTAATCATGTTAATCATGTTATCATATTTAAACGTGTTATCGTGTTTAAACGTGTATATGTGACACATTTATCAATCTGTTAAGAATTAATAGTCAAAGACTATTTTAGCCTTAAATAAATTTGGCTTGGGTGTTTGGAATTGTTTATGGTTGATGTGAAGTTAATGATATGTATTTAATTATGGATGAAAATTATGGATGATTTTAGATATTATTAGTATTTTAAGATTAGATGTTAATGATGGATTTTATCATATTAAATGATAATGAGTTTTATGTCTTTTATTTATGCTAAATTTTATTATATTTGATGTCATTATTATTTTATTTTGTTAAAATTGTTTTTATAGTTATTGATTTTAACTTTAATAATAAAATTATATTTAATTGTAAATATTTTTATTTAATCGTGTTAAACGTATTCATCGTGCTATTAATCGTGTTGTGTCGCATATTGACATGTTTAATAAATGTGTTAATCGCGTCATGTAGTGTTACACAATTATTAAATGTATACATATACATATTTCATGTTTAAGACATTAATATTATTCGTGTCGTGCTTTGTTTCTAATCACGTTTGACATATTTAAGACACGAAAACATGAATTGCCAAGTTTACCCAAAGCTTTTAAACTTTACCATTCAACATGTCAAATAGCTAACTGTAGAGAGTTCTTTTGGTAGGGAGAGAAGACATGTTGCTATGAGTGAATTGGAATGTGCTAAAGGCAGCAAAGAGGAATACTAGAGCAGTCATTGAAGCATAAGTGCTTTGGTGGCAGGTGGTAAGGGATAAGAAAGGTGGATGAAATCATGGATTACGGCAGATGGGAAGAGCTGAATAGAAAGAATATTTGAAGGAGTATTGAGAGAGCTCTTCAAGATAATCTCTACTAGGTTTCTAATGATTTCTTATTGCCTCCCAACTTCCAAGGCCCTTATACTTAAATTGAATAGGAACACTTTTTTAGGAGTAGTTAAAAGAACACGTTTAATCATGGGAGACTATGCCGTTATGGAATAGTAGTTAAAGAACAGTTTATGGGATATTAAAAGAATGACCATGTAGTTGGATAGTGAGCATAAGTTTTGGGTAATGTAGTAGTGACACTTGATAGTGCACCACATGTACTTTAAAGAAAGGTTAAGAAGAAGTTCTCTTAACTATCTCCATATTTGAGCTACTAAGCCAAGCTCTCTAGAACATCTCGAATGTGAAGGTAACTTATGAATCCTACCACTTGTTCTAAGTTACTTTCACTTCTCTATACAAATAGTTGTCCCATGCTTGTTCTTGGATGTTTCCACACTTGGAATGCCCTTGGGTGCTTTCATGCTTGGAATGCCCTTAGGCGCTTCCATTCTTATAACACCCTTGGGCACTTTCGCACTTGGAATGTTCTTAGGCACTTCTGAGCTTGGAACACCTTTGGACATTTCTACGCTTGAAATGCTCCTTGGACGCTTCTACCTTTGGAACGCCTTTAAGTGCTTCTATGGTTGGAACGCCTTTAGGCACTTCCACGCTTGGAACACCTCTAAGCACTTCCACATTGAAACACTTTTAGGCGCTTCCACACTTGGAACACCCTTGGGCACTTCTACGCTTGGAACACCCCTGATGTAATTTTTCTATAATACAGTACTTTAAAAATAATAGTTAGTGAAAATTGAGCGTCTACATTTTACCCCCTGCATAAGAATTTTTATTTAAGAAGTTCTTATGCATTGATTTAGGGAAAAGTTATATTTTGTACTATAACACAATGCATGGTAACACCTTATGGTATAACACTATGTGTTGTAACACTTTACGCCGTAATATCTTAAACAGTAATGTATTAGGCAATACATTTTATGTTGTAACACTTTAGGTAATAACACCTTATACAGTAACGTCTTACACAATAACACCTTATGCAATATTTAGAGTAAGGAAATGGTTTCTTTCTTTCTTTTTAGATGATCATAAGAAAAATTTAAAATTGCTTTCCTTTGATCCAAAATAATTAGTACCTAATTTATTTTTTAAAAAATATTTTTTCTCGTTTGTTGCCCTTGCATGAAAATTTTCTTATTATAAGATGTAGAAATTTTTCATGTATAAAGTTAAGGTGATACAATATAACTTGTAAATAGAAAAGAAAATGAAATTTGCAAGAAAAAAAAATATTTGGGCACAAAATAGATTTTTTTTTTTTTTGCCTTCAAAAGGAATGTAAATTTTTTGAAAAGATAATTAGAATATTTAAAAGTAAAAATACTATCTTTATGTTGAATGATTAAATATTATTGCTAAATGCAATGATTCATGTTTTATCCAATATCATATATTAAATTGAAAAGCACTAGTAAGGTGGTTTTTTGACAAAAGGTTGCCTTTAAGCCAAATGTCTTAATTTGCCAACTTGACAACTATTCAATTGGAATGTTTCTTTCTTTTTGTTTTACGAGTGTATTTGAGATTAGCTAATTAAATGTTTCGTATACTTATTTATCAAATAAGTAGAGATATATGTGGAAAAGTAAAATGTTTTGTAGAAATCCATGATCAATTCTCAAAGGCTCTTCTCTAAAATTTCTTTGAACAAGTAATTTTTCTTTACAACAATATTGTGTTTGTTTTTTTTATATTGTTTGCTTTTGTTTTTTTTTTGTTTAATTATTATTATTATTATTATTTATTTCATTTGTTGTAAAGCAGTTTTCATAGGACAAAAAAATTATTATTGCTGCTAGATAGCTTGCTCCACTTTTTAAAAAGAGATTATTTGGAGAAAACACTCTTAATGCCTTGCACTTGACTAATTCTTTTTTTAATTCCTATTATACTTCCTCTTTTAACCCCGATAGTATATGAAAGGCTATGTAGGTTAGGCTTAATGCCCTAAAGATTGAAATTTTTTGTTGATAGTTGTCACGATCCAAATTTCGGGCCATGACCGACGCATGAGCCCAATGGACGTAGTCCACTAAGCCCAAGCAAGCCTATTAATCTGACATGTTCATCATTCCATCATAAACTACTAAGTCATATTTCATAACTTAGGATCAAAGTAATATTAAACAACGCTAACTCATACTGGCATACCAATCAAGTGTACATTGCTTACAACATGTATCTTAATAATTTACATCAAGTTTGTCTATACATCTCAAAAAGAAGACTAGATTTCCAACAGAGGGACTCGGACGAATGTACAGGTACTGAATGCTGAGGCACCTACCAAAAGATGAATACAAGTCTACGAGGACACCTCATCCTAGTTACCGGTTGCCTCGTGATCTGAAAACATGAAGTTGAAAACGGTGAGTATAAACCTAGTGAGTGAACAAGAAAGAGAACAAGCAACAACAAGGGTGAATTTAAAATCATGATGCACTTGTTTCAAAATAATGCAATTTAGTTCCATTCATATTAAAAACCCCTCATCAAGCCCTTATATGATTAATCATTTGAAAATCATGATCCCATACATAACAAACCATTTGAAGAATGAAAACTTCAATGATACGCAAGCAAGTCAAATACGACAACGAATCTTCGCTGCAGCGAGAATGAATTTTTGCTACAATGACGTTGGGATTAAGTTATTAGCCGAACGAGGGTTTCTCAACTGGCCGAGGGTTTCTCACTAAACCTCCTCATTTTAAACTTAACTCATTTAGTCCTTAATGTTGGAAGTCCCTGCCCAAATATGGTAGCAAAGAAGTGAAAAATAGGGCAGTAATTGGACAAGATAAGAGACAAAACATAAAGTTTTTTGCTGCAGCGAAATTATGACCCAGAAACAGAAAGTTTCTCGCTGCAGAGATAATGAATTTTGCTGCAGCGAGAGGCTACAGTGTCAATCTTGCTGTAGCAAAAATTCATTCCCGTTGCAGCGAGTTTCCAGCCAGTCTACCTCAAAACCTGAGAGTTTCTCGTTGCAGCGAAAATGATTCTCATTGTAGCGAGAAACAGGGCACCAATGAAAAATTTACCCTTTTTCCCAAAGAAAAACCACCCTGCTGAAATGTCCAAACCAACATGAAACGCATAACAATTTTCCAAAGTTTAACATGTCAAGTTTCACATGCATTACAACCATATACCATTACTCATTAATTTCCTATAACACACATATTTACATATGTATATATGTATACGTATACCCATCATCATCCTGCACACCATCCCATCATCATCATACACACCATCACATCATCATCATCATCAGCTCATGCGCACTCCTTACTCGCACATGGCTGGGTCATCACCGAGTTATGCGCACTCCCTACTCGCACATAATTGGGTCATCCTCGGCTTATGCGCACTCCCTACTCGCACATAGCCGAGTCAATGTAATTACACAACACTATATTCAAACATATATGTATATCAACATAATGCTGCAGCATAGAGATTCATGATAACCACATGTCATAACATAAAATTAATTTATCAAAGGCTTGTTCCCAAGGTACTTGTTTTAACAAAGGTTGTATAGAATCATTCAAATACTTTGTACAAAACGGTCATATTCCCAAAATGATTTTGATAAGTAGTTTACTCACCGGTATATTGTTGAGCCTTTAGCTGACTCTAATTCCCTTAATGATCCAATTAGGATGATAGGGTTTCGTTAGAACCTAGAATCACATTAGCAGCAGCAATAGGTCAATTCACATACTATAAACCCTAAAAGCTATCCCTTAGCTAGCCACTTTAAATGGCTATCTATGTTCACTATCTTAAGCACTATAAAGTGGATGAACATCCTCAACAATAAAACAACTCATAGTCCCAATTACTAGCCATTATCCATAGCTAAAAACCAAGCTTAGTTCATCACTTACCCTAGGGTTCCTTTGTAGTCGAATTCTCTTCCAATAACTTCCAAATAAATGGGGTAATTCTCTTTTTCTCTCTCTAGAATGCCCAATTAATGAGAGAAAGTATGGAAATAAGATTTTTTAAGGGTTTTAAGGAGAGAGAGTGGAAGAATACAAGGGTATTAGTCAAAAGGGCACAAAGGTATAAAAACTAGAGCTAGAGAGAGAAAATTATGCAAGCTCCATATCAAGCTTCCATGGAGGTTGGAAGCAACGTGAGATGGAAGAAGAAGAAGAAGACAAGTTGCTGGAAATTCAAGAAGCTGCTGGAAGGAGAAAATATTTATAGCCCAAGCTTATCCATTCCCTTGAAATTACCAAATTACCCCTCCACAAATTAGCTTATTCTCCTTCAATCTTTTATGCACTCTTTTTGTTCTTTCGACACTGGGACAAGGTCCATAATGCTCTAGACATGCTCGGGTTCATGAAAACTTAAAATTCTAACCCGAGGTGAAAAATGACCATTTTGCCCATATCGTGAAAATTATCGTCATTTCTAGTTTTCTTCATGTTTTCATCATTACACATCATTTATGCGGTCTTATGCCTATTTAGACCTTAAAATATCATAAAACTTTCTTCTAGGAGCTCATTAGAGAAAATGACGAAACTACCCTTAGCCCTTGTTATTGTGTCTATACCTAGTTACGAGCCTATAAAGGTCAAGGTCTCACAATAGTAGGTCTACTTAACATATATATATATATCCATGACACATTAAAAAGTCTCCCCATTACAAACTCAATCAAACCTTAATTGTGTCAATAATTCTAGAACATAAAGCCCCTACCCCCCATGATACATCAAGACAGCCTTCTCATGACACTCACTTATGGGTCATGAAAATAAAGTTAACAGGGTGGGGCACACCTTGTTGTTGTTAGTATATGCTACCAAAAGATGTACAAAAACCCTTAGAAAAGGCAATAAGAGATGAAGCACATAAAAGTTTAGATTATGCCCTTAAAACCATATTAAGATGTGCTGAAAGTACTGCAAAGTTTTGGAAGGCAATGAAAGGTCTAGGAATGGCTAACACTGCACTAAGTAGGCTTGTTATTACACGAGTCGAGATTGATATGCATCATATAAAGGTAGAATTGTCACGACCCAAATTTTAGGCCATGACCGGCTCATGGACCCAATGGAAGTAATCCACTAAGCCTAAGCAAGCCTATTTATATAACCTGTTCACCATTCCATCAAAAGTTACTAAGTTACATTCCATAACTTTGAATCAAAATAATACTAAGCATTGCCAACTCATAGTGGCATACCAATCAAAATGTACATATATTGTCAAAACGTGCAATTTAATAATTTACATCACTTATACATATTTACAACAAAATGACTTGGGCTTCCAACGGAGTGACCACAGTGAAGGTGTAGCTACTGAATGCCATTGATACCTACCAAAGATACGAATCTACAAGGACACCTCGACCTATCTACCGGTTGCCTCTTGATCTGAAAACATGAAGTTGAAAACAGTGAGTATAAACCTAGTGAGTGAACAAGAAGGGAATAAGCAAACAATAAGGAATGTTTACGAAATCATGATGCATTAATTTTTTTTTAAAACAATGCAATTTGTTTTAGTTCTTATTAAAACCCTCATGTAAACCCCACATGAGTAAATCACTTTATGAAAAGGGTCCATGCTCAACAAAGGATTTGGAGAGTGAAAACTTTAATAGCATTTATGCGAATCAAGTCAAATAAACGACGGATCCTCGTTGCAGCGGAAAGGCATTCTCGCTGCAACGTAGCTACAACGAGAATGAATTTTTGCTGCAGCGAAGTTAGGATTCAAGTTATTAGCCAAACGAGGGTTTCTCACCAAACCTCCTCATTTCAAACTTAACTAATTAATTTCTTAATGTTAGAAGTCCATGCTCAACTATGGTACCAAAGAAGTGGAAAATAGGATAGCAATCAAACAAAATAAGGAGCAAAACAGAAAGTTTTTTGCTCATTCTCGCTGCAGCGAAATGCTACAGTAACGTTCTCGCTGCAGCGAGATTCTAACCAGTGTTACCCCTCCAAACCTGAGAGTTTCTCGCTAAATACCAATACAACTATCATTTCATCCAGCTCATGTGCATCCCCCCACATCATGCACATAACCGAAGTCATCGTGTGCATCCCCCCACATCGTGCACACGGGCATTTTCATCATCCAACACCCTCACCACCGTCATCATCGGCATGTGCATCCCCCCACATCGTGCACACGCACGGTTATCATTATCACACCATGTCAGCCACCAATGCACAATATATATGTATATAAACACAATGACATAGAACAAGAATCCATAACAGCCACATGTCATATATAAAGACAACAATCAAAAGCTTGTTCCCAAGGTACCTATTTTTAAGAAAGGTTGAATAAACTCATTCAAAGGCATTGTACAAATACATTCATATTCCCAAAATAGTTTTAAAATGCAAGTTCACTCATCGGTATTTTGTTGAGCCCTTAGCTGACTCTAACTCTCCTAATGGTCCAATTGAGGCTGTAGGACTTCGTTGGGACTTATCATGCACAACAACATCACCATTACCCCAACTTGGCATTAATACTATTCCAAAACTATTTTCTAAATTGGGTTCTACTAGTCATTCTTAACTAGTTTCCAACTACCATTAAATGGCTATTGTTTGCAATACTCTAATAACACTTAAATGAACAATAATCCCAACAAATAAACTCTCACAAATCTAATTACTAGATATTCTCAACACTTTAAAGTCAATTCCAATTTACTACTCACCTTGATAGCTTTATGCTTGAAATTCTTTCCAAAAACTTTCAAGTTATAATTGAAGCTTCCTCTTTCTCTCTCTAAAACACCTAACTAGAGAGAGAGTATGGAAATAAGATTTTCTTCAAGAGTTTTAAAGAGAGAGAGTGGAAGAGCACAAGGATTTATGAAAAGGAGCACCAAAAGCATGAAAAGTGAAGCTATTTTGAAGAAGGTTATGGAGATTCATATCAAGCTTCCATGGAGGTTGGAAGCAACGTGAAAGAGAAAAAGGAAGAAGAAGAAGAAGCTGCTGGAAAATGGGAGAAGAAGCTACTGGAAGATGGAGATATTTATAGCCCAAGCTTATCCACTGCACTTCAATTACCAAAATGCCCTCACAAGTTAACTTGTTCTCCTCCAATCCTTTATGCAATTTTTTTACTCTTTTGACACTGGGACAAGGTCCATAATGGTCTAGAAATGCTGGGGTTCATGAAAACTTAAAAATTTGACCTTGAGATGAAAAATGACCATTTTGCCCCTACCATAAAAATCATCACCATTTTTATTTCCTTCATCATTTTACCCTTATTTAATCATCCATTTATGCCTTAGGCCTACTTAGGCCTTAATATTGTTTAAAATCTTACTTTTAGGGGCTTACTAGAGAAATGATGAAGTTACCCCTGATTAGGGATATCGCATCTACTTCTATCTACGAGTCTATAAAGGTTAAAGTCTCACAAGAATACTATAAAAAGTATGAAAAAACTTTGAATAACGTCATCCATTCTGAAACATCAGTGTATTACATAACCTTTCTATTACATATTTTCAAAATTCTTATAAGGAGTTTTATGTTGGGAGAGGATAGTGGAAATTTCATAAGAGAACATGTAAAATTTTGAAGTGTTTCTCTTTTCAAAATCCTACTCATTGCAATAGCTATAGCAACTTGCATCCCATGTACCCACAATTTTCTTACTTTACCATAATTTTCAATTTCGTTCTCTCACATGTTACTTAATAATAATAATATTTTTTAAAAAATTCCTACGATTTATTTTACATTTACTATTTGAATTGCATTTGAAAAAACATAAGAGTATAGCTTGTAATATTATTAAAGATAATTATTTTTTTTGTTCATATATATACTCCCAATTTGGATTTTTTTTATTTTTATTTTTTAGATATGATTGATATGCATAGCATATATAAAGTTTTTATAATTAATATTGCTTTACCTTTCACATAAATCTCTCTTATGTTGCTAAGTGTTAAGCCAAAAGCCCTTTACAGTTAGCAATTATAGTTTGGTTTGTTGTTGATTTAAAGTTAACAGAATGTTCTGCAAAAATGATCTATAAAGAACATCCCATGGAACAATTAACCAAAAGCAATATGATCCAGTAACATTTGTACTAATAAAATTAGAAAATAAGAATATTAAAATTAATTATTGGAATTATTATGAATAGTTGGAAATTATAAAAAAAAAACAATAACTACACATTAAGGGTAAAATAAGAACAGGGCAAGCAGAAATTTAATGACCTGAACCAAATGAAAATATATGGATAAAAAATAATAAAATCAATTATAGATATATGTGCGTTTTGTAGGTGTCTTCCTAAAAATTTCTTCCAACATTACTTCAAGTTAAGAGATAACATAAAGTGAAAAAAAAAAAACAAAATAAAAACAAATTTGCTAAATTGAAAAAACATTTCAACAAATTCAATTATGTATCAAATTTAAGTACACAACTCTCTATCTTTATTTTTGAATACTTGTTCTTTCTCACGATATACAGAACAAAAACAAATATAAGAAGAATAACACATTATAGCAAACCAATCAACCAATTTGAAATAAAATTATACAAATTAGCTAGTAACCTATTTTGAATCCTTAAATCAAACGCAAAATGAAATGAAAACAGAGATACAATATCTAACAATTTACCTGCATTACAAAGAGTAGGAAAAAACCCAAAAACCAAATAAAAATCTAGAGCAAAACAAAGAAAAACAAAACCATAAATCAACAAGAAATTTATTTTACTGTAAGGGAAAAAATGGAATCCAAATCCATAATCTGAAAATAAAATACAAAATAAAATAGTGAATATAAAAGTACAATCAAACTAATTTTGTAAGATTTTGATTCTAAAAGCACAGTCAAATTGTCAAGCCCAGCTCTATAATATATTTGCCATATTGTATAGGTACTTGATAGAATGTTTGCATACTTGAATGCCTCAGAAATCGTTAAAAAATGATATTATACCTAATGGTACAATTAAGTTGATTTAAGCCTTGAACTAGTCCAAATAGAGATTTTAAGATGCATTTGAGAGTTATTGAACCTTAGAATGACCTAATATGGTGATTTGGAGTTCGGGGATTGATTTAGAGTTAAATTAGAATTTTCATAACGTAGGGGTAAAATGATCATTTTGCCACCTGATGGCAAAATTGGAATGGTGGATTAAATTTTGATCAAGTTTGACTATTGGAACATAATTTGAGCTTGAGAAGTGAAAAATTTTAATTCCGACATTCTTCCGAGCATAAGGGCAAAACGATTATTTTACGTGTCTATGGGGGCAAAATTGAAATTTTTTAAATTTTGCACCACCATGACACTTGTCAAGCCCTTGAATTTTACCTATTATACTTTGGATAATTGAGATATTTTATGTGGTGGTGGGAGAATGCTTAATTATTCAGCTTAAAAATGGACCAATTAAAAGGTGACACATGACAAGCTTTAGTTATTTTAATATTTCCTTAAAAAAAAAAAAAAACCAGCACACACCTCTCTTATTTCATTCTTCATGGTCGGCTAAGACAAGAACAAAGAGAAAAAAAAGAGAACAAACCCTAGTGAGAAAAAATTCAAGGAAAAATTGGTGGATTTCAAGGAATTAAGCAAGTAAAGGTAAAATTTCTTGATTTTAGCTTGTGATATACCTTTCATATGCATTCTTTTTCATTTTCCATGGTTGAGAATCAAGTTTGCATGAAGATACCTTTACTGGCCGGACATGGGGGGAGGGGTTTTGATCTTGGATTTAGATAGATTTCATATTATTCTAGTGTTTTTAGTTGTTTGGTGATGTTTAGCATGGAAAACAAGCAAGAAATTTCATGCCCTTCATCCACACCTATTGGCTGAATTTTTCAAGAGAGAAATTAGAAAATGGACTTTGATAAATTTCATCCTATTTAGGTATTTTAGTTGTTTTATGATGTAAAGTGTAAAAATCAAGCATGAAAAACCACATATTATTCATGAACCCTCCATGGCCGAATTTTTCCAAGAGAAAATGTTGAGGATGATTTTACTATAATTCATGTTATCTAGCTCATATTTGATGATTTGGAGTATTGGAAGTGAAATGAATTTATTTGGAGTTCAATTGGATATTTTGGCCAATTAACCGGCGTATGGTGTGAATTAGGTCAATACCATTTTAGCCCCATACACAATTAAACCTACGTAGAACACCGTATTTAGATAATAATCCGAACATTTCACATCCCATTTCATGCATTCATATAAAGCCAAAATTAGTTTTATAACGGTTTAGCACAAATATAGTAAATTGCTTGTTGTGCATTATATCTAGGTGGTGAAACTTTCGATAAGGGTAAAGAGATTGTACCCGAAGTCCGCGATTAGGAGTACCTCGATTCTCGATATTGTGAGTAACCTTATTATCGTCTTAATTATCTAAAGTAGTTTTTATTAGTTTTGTGATTTTATAGAAAAATGAATTTAAATGGTGAATCCTTATGTTTTATAAGTAAAATGTGATTAAATGAAATGAGTTTTATAAATCATTTTGAAATTGAATGATGATTTTAGAAATTGAGTAATTGGAGACTATTTGATTGTGTTGTAAATTTATGGTTTGAATTGAATGGCTTATAGTGATATTGGCATGAATGGCTGAATTGAAAATTGTGTTGAAATTGTATGAACTGTTTGTTTTGCCTTAACAGGCTGGGTAGTAATATAATTGCCATGTCATGCTGTCGAAACTTTTATTGATTTGGTGGGATATTGATCAGTCACTACAGTGGTGGGTTTCCGTGGACTAGCCTATTGGAAAGGGGCACGGTAAACCCAGTTATATTTTACCTTGGTACGAGAGGCGCATAAGGTATCTCATTAGGTAAAGCTTTAGAGTTCACTACACGTTAAACCACCACGTGAGGGTGAACTCAGCCAACGTCAAGGAACAGCTATGTTTTAAAACGTACAAATATGATTTATGGATATATATCTTTTCTTTAATAGCCTTGGCGGACTCTGTTGGATACCTCTGATCAAGGTATCTCCAAGAATGAGTTTTGGCACGAGCCAAATTTTTAAGAAATTCATAAGCCATGTTGATTATTTGAGTGAAATGAATTTATTTTATTTAGTTGAAATGAGTTTGAAATGTTATGAATCATAGTACGATGAACTATTTTAAGTTATCTCCATTTACTTGACTTTAAATATTTTAGATGATATTTGTTTACTCACTGAGTTTATATAAACTCACCACCCTCCTTTTCACTCATTCCAAACTCAGGACAGTCAGTAAATAGCTGATTACGTCAAAAGTTATTATTGGACTCGCCTCCTCAGAAATTGTAAGTCTACAGCCTTTGTTACCTTTGATCATTCGAGGACCCGCACGTCATTGTAAATTAAATTACATACTTTAGTTATTTGTGTTACCGTATATATGAATTTATTTTGCTTTTACGTTGTAAAAATTATTCACGTAGCGTTTTATAAATATTGTTTTATAAGAAAATGAAATATTTTATTTAATATTTTTATTTTATTCTATTAGCTACGATTTCACTCTAAATGAATGTTTTAGACATAAAAACTTGTTTTTAGTTATGAAATGTGTATTTTTCGCCATGTGTTATATTTTCAGTAGGTTTCAAAATTTTTGAAAAAAATGATCAAAATGCCCATGTGAGACAGAAAATATTTTTTTTTATTTTTTTATTGTTTCGATTTGGAAATAACTTATAATCTTTTAAAATATGATGTTTAGTAATTATTGCTCACAAGAGAGGTGCGAAAACTGATATTAAGCCTTACGAGATTTCGGTTGGTATTTCGGGTAATGAATGTCTATGGGACATCGCGGTGATTGTCACGGACTCGAAGAGAGTACCGGATCGTGATACAGACAAACTCTAAAACAAAATCTCAACATAATACACAACAAATTAAAACATAATAAACCAGAAGATACAGGAAAAACCTAAATCCAAATCAAAACTAGCAGAGTATCTGAAACCAAATAAAAAAAAAATACCCTAAACCAAAATTTGGAAGTTATATTGGAAGCCCTTCTTAAGTCTCACATGACGGCTTTATGTATAGTATTTATAGTCACTTTTTAACATACTAATGGAAAAGTCGTACAATGACCCATCCAACTTGTACCCTTTATTGTGGCTCACCGACCAAGCACATCATACACAGCTACCCTCTTTAAGTCCACCTAACAAAGTTTGGAAGTCCCATTTAATGCCCTGCTGAAACCTGCGTCGCTAAGTGTGGATAACGATAATTTGAAAAGACTCGTGAAGAATCAGAAAAAGAATGGAAGTTTGAAAAGAGAGGCATTTTGATTTGAAGGGCATCCAGAGTAGGGAATAAAAATTAAAGACAAAATAGTTAAAAACAAAAAGTAAAAAAAGTCATGAGCACGGCTGCCGGAGCTGGAATCTAGCTTCTGTGGAGGCAAATAACAAATGCAGCGGCAGGGTTGAAAAACCAAATGGACTTGGAAGTTGAGAGAATGGGATGAAATCAAGTGACTGAAAGATGGGTGACAATAGAGAGGCTTTACTAGGGGCGGAAAACAAGTATTTTGAGAATTGCCCAGGATGTAAAGTGGAGCTGCTTAAGGAGACCAACCCCGGTATTCCTTTCAAGCATTTACTCTATGTCTGGGTCGTTGTTCTTGCTGCCGGTAAGCTTCTTCTATGTCTTTTCTGCAATGATATCGAGCCCTTGCTTGTTTTTATCCTCAAATGGGTTCATCTTTTTGCAGCTTTGCCAATCTCCTCTCTTTTTCCTTTCCTTTATTTCATGGTACGCTGTCGAAACAGAAATGTTAAACTCATGTAAGTAAATAACATTACAATTGCTATGCCTGAAGAGCTTTCCTCCGTAACGTGTAAGATTTCGTTTAACAACTATGAAGGTAGTACAATGTGGAATCCTTTAATTCTCAAAAATAATAAAAAGGAAACGGGTCATTCAATCTCATCACAGATCGTGTAACCTGATAACACACTCTACCGAGCGCAAGTTATTCAACATAAAATGGTACATCCAAGAAAAAAGGTTCCTTCCCATCGATGTATTGCTTATTCTATGCCATCCTTTGTCAGTGTAATAGTTTGGACCTGCGATATTAATGCTTAGAGCAATGCTAAAGTTGGGCATAAACTTTTGCTCCAAGGTTCACTCTCCTGTTTGAATTTGACTGTGATCCCTATCTCCATGTGTCCTTTCAATATATGAATGAGTGTTCAGCACAAAATTGGAGGCAGAAGCAGTTGCTTTTTAAACTTGTTTGCCCCATTTATTTATGGGGGCTTTTGCATTATTGACTTATACAGATAAGGGACTTCAATATTGCAAAAAAGGAGGAAGATATTGGCTACTATGCTGGTTATGTAGGTAAGCAATTCTCTTAGTTTATCATCTACAAATATTAGTCCTCTAGTTTAAAAACATATTTAAGTCATTAACTCTTGTGCGTAATTCATTCCTTGAAGGATCTGCCTTTATGTTTGGAAGAGCTTTGACTTCTGTTTTTTGGGGAATGATTGCTGATCGATATGGTCGAAAGCCTGTAATTATGTTTGGCACGTTTTCAGTGTCAGTGCCAGTGCCAGATTTTTTTTTTCTAATTTCTGTTTTTTATGTACTCGTGTTTTCTTTTTTTCCATTCATGACTTCATGCTACTTCAAAATAAAATTTTGCATATCTATTTTAATTTTATTTTATCTCTCATACATCTTGATGTTTGTCTCAGGGTTATTTTCAACACTCTCTTCGGCCTTAGTACAAATTTTTGGGTTGCAGTTTCTACACGCTTTCTTCTTGGAAGTTTGTGTGGCATTCTTGGCCCCATGAGGGTATGTCTTTCATTAAGATTTTAAAATAGTTAATTGGCAAGTTCATTTGCTTTTCAAATTTTTGGATTATGGAGATTCAGTTCTTCTGATTATGGAAGAGGAAGAAATATTTATTGGTCCTTAAGACATATTTAGAGGGGAATGATTGCTTTTGTTGTTCTGGTGAGAATGTCAATTTAAGAAATGTGAACATGATTAAAAGAATTTGGTCTATGTCTAGTAAGGATACAATTTAGAGAAAGAAAGAGTTGCACAAAAAGGCAAGAAAAAACTAACTGATGCCCCTCCTTGTAAATGCTATAAAGGTCTGGAAAGAGTATAGAGAAAATCTATATGTTTGTATTTGCTTATAGCTTTCAGAGCGAGTGAGGCCACAACAAAGGGTAAGAAGTCCTAAGTTTGATTTTGATTTTTATTGTTTAAAAGATCGGCTTACACACAGACAAGAAGACATTTGATACATTTGTTTTTGTTGCATTTGATGCCTTGAATTAGGTTTGAGTGTTGGGCATGGATATGCTCTTTTGTTTTTTGCAAGATAACCTTTTTTATTTAAAGGGTCATATCCTCCTAACTATTGCTACTTTAAATGTCCAATATGTCTCTTGAAAGGGTACTTTAAGAAAAATGAGGCATCAAAGTAGCATAGATTGCATTTGTTGGTGCGTGTTTGACTCAAATAGCTAATCACAGCTTGATTATGTGTCAAGCTTGGCTCATTTAGCATACAAGCTCAAGCCAAGTGATCTAGTTGTTGCAGTCAAAAAAGAGAGAACACGAGAAAGAGGAATGAGAGAACAAGAGAACTTAATCGATTTAAGGACTATAGGCTTTCCATGTTGTCACTAGGTTTAGTGCCAATTGAGTGTAATCATGTGTTTAAGCTTTAACTATTAAAAAGGGGAAATGGTTCCAGATGTGATTCCTGCTGCAAATTGCTAACTCATTCAAATACACCAAAACTTGGAACGTAACCTCAAATTGCTAATTTATGCAAATTATGTTGGTTGCTTGGTGGCTTGTATGTGGAGGTTGTTAAGGGCTCCTCCTTGACCTTTCTCTCGAGTGCATGAGCACCAGCATACCCTTTAACCACATATGTCATTACCTCACTTGTCAAAGAATTACAATCATAGCTCTATAATTAATCATGAATTCTTAATGAGGAATCTGATAGTATCAGCCTCTCAGCAGCATGACTCTACCTTCCAGTCTGTTAATGTTTTTAGAAAGTCACTTTTAGCAAGTTGGGCAAGTTAGTGAATTTCCATACAAAGCTCTACGTGTTTCGCCCAACTCCTTTCTTCCAAATTCCCATTCCCAAGCATCTACTTCCAAGTCCTATTTCCTGTCACCCACTTTCCCACTTGAATTTCACTTCCTATCTCTTCCACTTGTTATGGTAATCCACACTACAGATTCTGGTCTAGTTTTCTTCTTTATCATTTCTACAGTTCTACTTCTTCCAGGTCTCTTGTTTGTAACTCTAACTCATCCTACTTCCAAAGGACCCTTTATATGTTCTTAAATTTCTCCAACTGGAGTTGTTTGGGTTA
This sequence comes from Theobroma cacao, assembly GCF_053813885.1. Lineage (NCBI taxonomy): Eukaryota > Viridiplantae > Streptophyta > Magnoliopsida > Malvales > Malvaceae > Theobroma > Theobroma cacao. Next base: position 24,223,948 of record NC_142643.1, read on the forward strand.
TAACCTTCCATAATCTTGAAGAGCCCCCTTCCCACCTATTTACTGCTTGATATACTTGCCAGGGTAGTGTCAATAAAATGTATAACAAAAGAAAATGACAATTCTAGTTTATCAGTGGTCTAAATAGAAGTAAAACAAAATAACCAAATGTCACCACAAGATAGTTGCTTTGGTTGCCTTTGATAACATCTATAGCCCCATCATTCCTAAGTGCTTATTGATGCTGCTTTTGGAGTCATTGGGCTAAATTTATGCCAGATATCTTCTTCTTGTACTGTTCTTAAAAGAGTTGTTCCATGAAAAAACTTGATCTTGGATGGTTGAAAGTGGAGAGGGGCAACATCTGTGCTTGAAGTCCTTGATGTCTTTTTTTGAGATGAAAAGCCTCAGGTGTTGGTATTCTAGAAAATCAGTGTGTCAAAAAGGTATCATTCAAATGCAGAATGCCCCTATTTGTAGGAAAAAATAGTATTATCAAAATGGAGTATATGATTTAAAAATAACATAATCGTCCAGAGTTGTGTTGAATGTGAAGTTGTCTTGTCTTGTCTATGAGGCCTTGACAACTTATTAAATATGACCAATGGGTCTTGCAGCATGTCTTTGTTATAGCTGAATGCAATTTTTTGACATGTTGGCTTTGCAAACCCCTAAAAGAGGCCACTTATTGCTCATAAAGCTAAAATAGAATAAAAAGTTTTGTGGAATACCTGAGACAGTTATGTTTGCTTGGTTGAAACTTTATCTGCAAGACCATTCAATGGGGAGAAATTTTGTATATAGATTTTCGATAAGTCCTTTTTTCTTTGTTATGCTATGTGGTTAGTTGGCAATGCATACAATGAATATGTACCAAAAGAAAAAGTCCTGTATACTTCATGAAGTATTGTTCTCTTGCGCTTCTGTAATTTGAGATTATTTGTGTTAACATGAAATTCATTGTTGTGTCCAGGCATATGCTTCCGAAGTTTGCCGTAAGGAGTATCAAGCGTTGGGAATGTCCATTGTAAGAGATTTCTCCTTGCCTTGATTGCCTGAGTTCTCAAAATATACAAATGATGTTAAGAATATGCATTTTAGATTAGCACATCATGGGGCATTGGCTTAGTCATTGGTCCAGCTCTTGGAGGTTTTCTTGCGCAGGTATGTTTCTTTTCCAATGGATGAGTCCTCTCAGCAGTAAAGGATGGCACATTTTTACTGGTTTTGGAGTAGGGGAGTAATGAATAGACACCTTATGTGCAACAATAGAATTAAAACCACAATATATATCTGTTAAGCTGATGAGAAAAGTGAAAATTTTAGTAATGTAATTTGCACATTTGGTGCTTTATATATATATATACATTGGAGATGTTTCCCGCTTCAAATAATGAAGTTTATTCAAAGACCAAGCAGTGGTAAGTAAAAGCCCTGGGCATTTCTCTTGACCAACCTCTGAACGTCATGTTGCTAACTGGTGTAATATTCTTCTATCTGTTTCAGACCACATGAATAAAAAAAATCTTCCTTCGAAAATGTTTTTTTTTTTAAATTTTTTTCTGGGTGTTTTTCTAATTCTACATAGAAGTAAGAGAATGTGGTTCTAATGCTTCCCATTGAGAATGCCTGTTTGACAACTTTTATAAAGCTGGTGAAGCATGGTATGGACGGTTGCTAGTGACTGCCTCTGACTGGGTGGGGAATCATTAGCCGATCATTGTCTAATTATCTGTGACTATATTCATGTTGGAGCAATTTATGAGAATGATTTTGTTTTATGGAGAACATATAACTTTGAGCACAAATATGTCATATGGAAAGTCTTTAAGCATCCGACCTAATACCAATTGGCAATAGGTGGAGGGGCTCAACTTGAATATAAAGCCATAGGGAACCCAAGCCTAAATTGATGTGGAATTACACCACTCAACGAAAAAGATATTGAGACTGGGATTCTTTTTAATGATCTTAGGGAATTTTTGGATGGGAATGTGATTGTAGTCTCCTTGTTCAATTCTTGGGTTGTGGTGTTTAATGATTATGAATTCTTAATATTTGTCTTACTTTTCTTGATCCCAACTTATTAGTCATTTATACTTTGATAAATTAATATGGAAGCCTGCGGAGAAGTTCCCATATATATTTGCCAATGAATCCCTTTTTGGGAGGTAAGCAACACCTTTGTGAGTTATAATCTTGATATAATATTTTTGATTTCCAGTATCGCAACATTTTCTCATTCATAGTGAATGCTGAAACTCCGAATTTTGATTGTATTGCAGGTTCCCATACTTCTTACCATGCATTTTGATATCACTTTTCGCATTTGGTGTCTTTCTGATTTCCTGTTCACTTCCAGTATGTTACCATATCAAACTTTTAACTTACGACCATATTTCACTTATATATATTCCTTTGAATGTAGTTTTGAGTGCTATTTACGAAGCTGGTAGGTTATTTTATATTTCGGGTTTTTGTTTAATAACCAATATCTACTCTTTTGTCTTTAATTGAGTTATTGGAAAGATGTAGAAACCCATACACATAATCTGGACTAATGTAATTAATTTGATGTCCTCTAATGCTATATGAACCTTGCTTCTGAAAGTCATTAAATTGTAGTCCCTTTATACCCTAATACAGTCCACTTTGTTTTTTGCACATTGTTTTAGGCCGCAGCTATTAACTATTTTTCGACTCAAATTCTACTGTGTACTAAAGTCCCTAATTTTGAAAAGTCGCTTTATCTCAAATGTTAAAAAGCATAGATATTACATTCTGCTGTCCTTATGGGAAAGGGTAAAAGGGAAACATGTGTAGTTACTGCTATTTATAATTGATGTTGACAAGAATTAATGGTTTTGAAGCATTAAAAGGGGGTAACAAGGGCTGTAATTTTTGTTTAGAGTGATGTAGGTAATAAATCCTTGCTAGAATTTCAAGTACAAGAGAACCAGAGATTCAAGAGTGAGCAATATGGATCAAAACTCAGCCTAAGGGCTGGTTTTCTGGTTTTGTAAGCATGCGAATAGAATTTACTCTTCCTTTTTTTGAAAACGAAAAAAAAAAAACTTGAGAACTATCTGCATATGTACAATTAAATTGTACTTATTAGTAAATATCTATGAGAGCACTTTAAATTGCACAAACCCCTAATAAGTAAACTTTGTAGTCATTTTCCGCATTTTCTGATGTCTGGATGCTAAAACTTGGTATGCACAACAGAAAACTTCCAGCCAACACAAAAAAGGCCCCTTATTCTGGAAATTGTCTTCCTTTATTAAAGACATTGTCCCTTTTCTCCCACAACGCAGCCAATGGCCACTTTCTTCTTCAGAAACCTTCACAATAGACCCATTGCCACCACCCTTGCGACCCACCGCCTTCAACCTTTCCTGGAGCAACCGTAATTTTTCCTTTCTTTAATCTTTCTTTCCACTTTTACAGATCTGCGTCTCTCTGCCTTTATCACTGATTAAGACAACCTTTTTCTCGCTTCCACTGACACCTCTGTCTCCCTTTCTTTCCCCTTCATTGCTAGTGACTGTGGCCACATTATCCCCTTCTCTCCTTCTCCACTTTGTGTGTGACCAGAGCTTCTTTCTTCTTTCCTTTCTTTTCCTTCTTCCTTAATGCTCTCAACAGCTTCTTCCCTTGGTCTCCTTCCTTTTCTTACTGACAAAATGCCTATAGTCTTTCCTTGTTCTTTTCTCCTCCCTCTCTCTCTTGGTCTCCGAAAGCACTTTTGAAGATGAAATGACCTAAATGTCCATTTAGATTTTGTTGAATGACAAAATTACTTCTTAATTATTGAGATACTTTGAACTTATTAAAATTATAGTGACATATAGTAATTTAATATCTAGTTTGAAGCAATTTTAATTTTTTAGAAAATCTAAAATTCATTTTTTTTTTTGTAAATTTTAAATTAAACTTCAGATTAATTTATTTTTGGAACATCTTAACAATGATTTACTACAAGTACAAGAAAATGGTTCATCCTTTATAATTCAACATCATGCCCTTTTTGGACATTTTAACTTGCCTTAGTTGTTTTTTAGGCAATGCCGAACACTCAAACTTCTCAAACCACACTTTTTCACAGTAATTTCTCAGTCCATCTAGGAACTTTTACTCCTTGACAACACCTGCATTCGTCAAATTAGCAATGTTAGTCCCACAAGTATACTAATGGACTAGCACCCTATTGAGCTGCTCTTTCTTAAGTGAGGGAACAGATGAAATAATATGTTCAAAAATATTGATGCAAAAGATTGAACTTCTGTATAAGCATCAATAATTGTAATTGAAATAACAAAACAAAATCCTTATAAGAATTAATACCTCCCTCTTAATCACTGATTAAGACAACCTTTTTCTCCCGTCAACTAACACCTCTTTCTCCCTTTCTTTGCCCCTTCATTGCTCATGACCATTGCCACTTTCTCACTTCTCTCTGCAGTATCTTACTTGCTTGTTATCAAGCACTAAAACCATTTGACAATAGGTGAAGAGGCCCAAATTGAATATTTATCCCACAAGAAAGCCTGAGCTTATGCAATGTGGCGATTAGATCACTTAAACTTTCCTCTGCATGAACACTAAACAACCAAAACAAATGCACCCATCATACAGCCCACAAACATGATGCAATGAACAATTTTGGTTTTGATATCATTTCGAGCATCTAAATCAATTGGCAATGAATGGAATACCAACATAAATATTAGGCTACAATTAACCCTAAACTTAAACAAAGTAAGATAAAACCATTTTGATGATGTCTTATATACTAATAAGCAACAACATAATACCTTGCATTCAGCAGAGGGTGGAATGTACAGAAGACCTCTTGGTACTAGTAATAACTGCCACAGAATAGAAGAATGGAAAAGAATTGATGATTCCTTTGTTATCTTCCTGTATAATATGGATTTTGAAATTTCTTCTTATGCTGCTTCCTTTATAATCGTTTGGTGTATAGATTCTGCATATAAGAGTTGCAGACAAATTAAGGAGTTTGACTTTGTTGCAGGAGACATTGCACATCCATGACAGAAATGATAAAGAATGTGATAAATTAAACGATGCATTAGTGACCTCCACAGGTGAGCCTAATGCAAATGAAAAAGTACGAATTGTAGGAAGACATCCGACCTCTCAGCAGAACCTTTGGAAGAACTGGCCCTTAATGTCATCTATTATAGTATATTGTGTTTTCCAACTCCACGATATGGCCTATGCTGAGGTAACTTTCAATTTTTAAGGGCTTTTCTTTTCCTTTTCATCATGTATGTATTAGAGTTTTATGTTTAAAATGATATATATTTTAATGCGTCTTATATATATTTTTTAGATCCATTATAACTTCTTTATTATACAATGCATAACAAATTTTCTTACTATCTCAACATGATTTTTCCATTTATTACACAATACACAATACATAACAAAGAAGGGAAAGGGGAAGAAAGTAGAGAAAAGTGAGAAAGCAAAGTGAAAGGGGAAGAATATGAAGAAATCTAGTCAAAAATAGAGGAAATTTGTAAAGGCAGGGTGACAACCAAGAGCAGGAAATCTCAATTATAAAATATTAGAATCCTGATAATCCAACATTGAAAACTTCTAGAAACTATAATAACATTGCTGCTTATAACCCTATCTTAATATAAAATACCAAAAGTAATTTAAATGCTAAAACTTGAATAACCGTTTTAGTGAACCAAACATGCACTAAGCCTTTTACCACTGCATGAGGTTGTTATATGGATCATTAGTGCTACTGTGCCTCATTGACTTAATCTCTTTTTTATATTTTCCATCCATGCCTTCTTTGGTCTCCCTTTCATTCTTATGTCATGGGTATTTTTCATCAAATTATATTTTCTCATGAGGGCATTTAAAGGTATCCTCTTTATGTGTGCAAACCACTTTAAATGTGCTTCTCTTGTTTTTCCTGTCACCTTTTCCCTCATGTGCACATTCCTAATCTTTTCTTTTCTTTTATGCTTACACTTTACCCTTGCTGTTTACATTTATACACTGCATATATACATTTTTAGTGCAGAAAAATGTGATAGGCTGAAGAGTAGTTCACCATGAAAGTATTTTCATTTTTAAACTTTTGCAACATTGGTCATTACAGTTCCAATTATCTTTAACCATACCATGAATGCGAAAGACTACCCATTATCTAGGTACCCTTCTAGGAAGATCTAAGTCAGGCTCCTGGAGATTGTGATTTTCTTTAAGATTTTCCAAGTGATTTTGATGATTACAAAACTCCATACATGTTTACTAAATTGTTTAATGAGTATTACAAGGTTATATCTTTTTAAAAATAAGTTAGAATTTGGAGATGTTTTAAGAAGATTTGAAGCTTGAAAAATGAAGAAAATCAAAGTGCAGTGTGCCGAGTCGACTCACGATGAAATTCAAGCAGAAATGGAGATTGGGCTTTAAGAGTCCACTCACAACATATAGAAGTTGACTGATTTTTCCACAGCTCCGATATAGGTCAGAGTAGCCCCACAAGTTGGGAAAGTCGACTCACAGACTTGTGAAAGTCAACTCACTTTTGTAGAGAGCATCAAAGATGGGCAAAGTAGACTCGCAGCATGAGAAAGTGGACTCATGAGCTGAAAACAAGAGTCTATTTACAAATGTTTGAAATAAAAGTCAAGTCACCCTGCATCAGAGTTGACTCACACAGCTTGCAATTAAATAATTTTAAGATGTGAATGTTATTGTGTATTTTCCTTCTTAAGTGAATTCCCCTCAGTGGTTTTATGGTCAAAATACCCAGGAGGTCCCTTTACCCTTGTGTTTTGTTAAATTTAGTCCCTTTACTCCAATTTGAAGCAATGTAGTCCATTGATTTTGAAAATTACTCTAATTTAGTTCCTCCTCCTAATGGCATCCAATTTAATTGTTAAATATGATGGCGTCAGTACTGGCGTGGTGCTGACGTGGCACATTTTTGCTGACATAGCAGTGTGGAGTAGCGGCATGCTGACGTGGCACTACCATGTCACTCTCACATGCCATCTTTTTAAGTTCGGTTGCTGACATGGCATGTTACGAGGCTGCCACACGGCATGCCAAGAGACTAACATGTCTCTCTCTTCTTGTACAGAAGATGATGTACTCTTGTTAAGGTTCGAAGTCTGGACCTTTAGCAAGAACATTAAGCTCTTTACCATCATGCCTAAGTCCTTACTTTTACTAATTTTTTCTTTTTGTTTTTCTTCTCTCTTTTTCTTTCTTATTTTTTTCCTAAAACTACGCCGTTTTGGAGCCTTTTTACACTTTCAAAAACCCTAACTATAAAACTCTAATTATAGGAGAGTGAAAAAAAGAAGAGGTAGAAAGAGAGAAGGGAAGGAAAAAATGAGAAAAATATGCTTTTATAGCTTGGGATTTGGAGAGTGTAAGAAGGTTCCAAAATGACGCTGTTTTAGGAAAAAATATATAAAAATGAAAAAAACAAAAGTAAAAATTACTAAAAGTAAGGGTTTAGGCATGATAGTAAGGAGCTTAGTGTTCTCGCTAGAAGTCTTGGGTTCGAACCTTAGCAAGAGCATATCATATTTTAAAGAATAAGAGAGTGATGTGGCAGTGTCACGTCAGTATCTTGAGCCTTAATGTTGACGTGGCATTGCCATTTTAGCAACTCAAACTTAAAGGATGACGTGGCATTGCCATGTCAGCAAAAAAGATGCCACGTTAGCGCCACATCATCCTGTTTAATGGCTAAATTGGATGCTATTAGGAGGAGGGACTGAATTGGAGCAATTCCTAAAATTGAGGGACTAAATTGCTTCAAATTTGAGTAGAGGGACTAAATTGAACACATAAGTACAGGACCTCACAGGTGTTTTGACCGTGGTTACCTTAAAGGTCTATTTGAGCTATAAATCTTCTCTTTGTGACCTTTATAAAAGGAGAGTGATTCTTGTAAATGGTGAACTGGTAAGGTTGGGAAAACATTGGGCTTGTTTGAATGAAACACTTTAGGAAAGCTTTGCTAGAGCTTGTTAATCTAACTGGTGTATAGGTTAAGCTTGATTCTTGAAAGGCTTTACTGGATTAAATTAAAATCATTAACTTGGATGGTTTTGGTAGTGGATGAAGGTTCCTTGTATCGAACCAAACCACTATAAAGTGGCTGTGTTCTCTCTTTTTTGACTCTATAGATTATATTGTGCTTATTATTGACTTGCTTTCCTTATTTGAACTTAATATTTGAGGTTTTTCTGAAAAAAGTTCTGAAAGATTTATCAATGCAAATCAACCCATCTTAAATTGGTCTTGTACCTGTGGAACATATTTTAACTTGGACATAAATTGCCATAGTTTTAAGTATGAAATTATTTTCTGTTACATCTGAGTCTTGTGTCCTGGTAGCTAATTATTTCTTTGTTTACATGTCTTGGTTTCAACTTTTCACTCAAGTATCATTCTGCAGATTTTCTCACTTTGGGCAGTCAGTCCTAGGAAGAATGGAGGATTGAGCTATTCCACTGCAGATGTTGGTGAAGTTCTTGCAATTTCAGGTGTGTAACATTGTGCCATTTGCATGTGAACTACAATAGATATAAACATCACTGAAATTAATCTTCAGCCTTTTATCTTTGTGTAGCAATTGAGAATGTCGATATTGTCTATCAGATATACCTTATTTAAATATTAGCTTTCAAGACCCTAACCTTTCTCCATTGTTGAATGTTTTGGGTCTCATTTGACATGATGTTTACTTATTGGAGGGTTTTTTGAGTTTCAGCAGATAAAAGTTCTCTGAACACACAGCTGAAGGATGTGTTTAGCCAGAGAAAAGTAAATTGAATTTGCATCAGAAAATTCACTGGCATTCACCTTGGCACTTTAAAAATGAATTTGCTCATAAAATTTATCAAAATAAATCACAATCACTCTTTGTGCAGAATTCTTTGTAAATAAATTTTATTTCTTCCAATGCTCTCCTAGAAGGCCATTAAATTGTTACTGTCCCTTTTTATTTGAAGCAATTTTTACTATCCTCTGTTTAGGGTTCTTTTTGAGCTTTTCTTGCATTTCGATATTATCATGTCATGAATTAAGGGAATTACAGATGGTTTAGCCATATAGAAAATTTGTATTCAGGAAATAGCCAGTATTTGGGCTTTGGCAGATAAAAAACTTAACTAAATTCTGAGGACTTCTGCATAAACATAAAATGTAGATTACTTTACTGCAAAGAAGGTAAAAGAGGCGTCTGTTTTATGACATGAAATTTTCTTCAAGTAAAATGCATATCTGTGCATATGTGGTAATCCACAAAAAAGTATAAATATATTTCTAAGCTCTGCATCAATAACTGTTTTCTTTTTCTTTTCTATCTTCATTTTGGTCCTATAACTGTCAGGCTGTGGACTGCTGCTCTTCCAGCTGTTTTTATACCCACTCATAGAGAGGACTTTAGGCCCAGTAATGATATCTCGCTTAGGAGCGGTATTTCCTTAATGCACCTTTTTGTTTTTTTTTTTCTTTATGAATTATTTCATGAAATAATTTACTTGTTCCTTTGTAGGTCTTGACCATACCATTGCTGTTCACTTACCCATTTATAGCTATGCTAAAAGGCTTGAGCCTCATGTTCTTGATTTCCTCTGCATCTGTGCTAAAGAATGTGCTCTCTGTAAGTGCAAGCTCAAGTTCAGAATTTTAAATTCATTTTTTTCGATTAAGTAAAATTTTAATTATTAAAGAAGCAGGGAAATACTGCTGCAGTTCATACAAAGCAAATATTCACCTACAGAGATAAAAAACCCACAAATTAACAAACTTTAATAATACTGGACCATCAGAAAGAAAATGAAACTTAAGTCCCTTGCTGCTGACATAAAGCAATATTAGCTGAAGTGGCTGCTAACTAGAAGTTGGTGCTGCATCTTAATATGTCCACATAAGTAAGTTGAGAGACTAGATTACTGACAGAATTAGGAGTTTTACTGCCATCCTTGCTCTTCAAATCATGTATGAATAGGCAGATCAAGTTAATTTAAGCACATAAATTGCAAAGGTCTTTCACTTCAAATATGATCGAACCCAACTGAAATCAAATCTGAGTCACCGACTGCTCTTTGGATTTGAAACCTTGGAAGAACTTCATACCATAATTCGTTGGAGAAAGAATAACAGAAAAACAAATGGTCTTTGCCTCTTTGGTTTCATTCTGAAGGTTGCAGAGAAGAGAAGCGTTATTTTGTAACACCAGTGCTGCAATCTGGGCAGAGTAGACAGTCTATCAAGAATTCATAACCAAGCAATCATAGAGTGCTTCAGAATGTGAAGATGGAAATGGATTAATTTATATTAGTCCACTCTAGCCTGCTTGTGCCTGATCTGCTCTCAAGTTTTTTTTGTATTAAATCTTTGTGAGCCAAGCCATAGGATAGAGTTTTCTAAATATTTGGAGATGAAACTCCCGCGACAGCAACTTGAATCTTTAAGAATAATTTAGATCTTTGTGGCTGATACCTGTTCCCATCTTATTAATTTTAAATGCTTTTTATTTATTGAAAAAGAAATTCAGCAATGTTTACTATTTCTAGTTGACAGAACAGAATCTGGACTCTGGACTAGCTTAAGAGATGATTGACATTAGTTAGAGACAATATTTCTTCTCAAATAATTAAGCCACTCTTCTGATGCCTCTCGTGCTGAATTGTTTACCTGTCATAGGATATAGCTTTAGCCCATGGGCTTCCACGTTTTTATCCCTATGATCTCTATTCTACATGAAAATTTAAGCAACAGATTGAATTTAGATTATTGAAAAGTCTTATCTTTTTACGATAATGAATGTTGAGTGAATACTTTAGGTCGGATGAGTTTATCTGTTTTACAGTTTTATATTACCAAATAAGTGAGAGTTTTTCACACACACACACATAGAGAGAGGTGCCATCTCCAGTCAGCATGTTTGGTGATCTGCTTGCATCTTGTTTGTTTCTAATGTCTAAAGTCTTCATTGGATGATTTACAATTGTTTCACTGAAGAATCAGAAAGCAGTATAAAATTAGATGAGAGAAAGAAATTCTTGGTGGTGACTTTTATATATATTTGGTCTGAGCTTCTCTTCCTAGACATTTTCCAATACTACAAACATTTTGTGCAAGTAGGAGCTGGCGATATTCATATATAGACACAGACTTGTAAGTTCATAAATTCATGAGAAGGGGCAAAGGAAACTTGTGTCTATCTGTACTATTTGTACAAACCAATCTTTTTTCATTGTGCAAAATATTAATCATTTCTGCTTAGTTGTCAAAAAGGGATTAAAAAGAAAACGGGGAAAGTGCGTATCTGCCTGTGTTTCTCCTTCTACATTTGATGTATCATTTTCTATAATGTAATCAGGTATCAATCACTACAGGCTTGTTCCTTCTGCAAAACAGAGCTGTGGTAATTTTGTTTCCTTCTTCATACATGTGTATGCTGATGATTTCCATGTTCTGTAGTTTCTAGTCATTTTCTAAGTAACCCTAAACCCTAAACTCTAAATGTTTTTCTTAACCCTGATATCAGACTCAAAAGCAAAGAGGAGCTGCAAATGGAATTTCTATGTCTGCTATGTCCATATTCAAAGCTGTTGGTCCAGCTGCTGGTGGTTCACTGTAAGTTTCCATATTTAATTTGGTGCTGCACTATAACTCAGCTAATTTGAGATGCAGCAACATGTACATTATGGATGAGTTTGGTAGACGAGATGATGGAAGGATAAGATGAGATAAGGAAGTAGATGGGCTTAGATGATATCATCCTATCCTATGTTTTCTGTTTGCAAAGCAAAAAATAGGATAGGATTTTTATCCTTTCCCATGTTATATTTATGCAAGATTTAAGAGTTAGATGGGATGATTATTTCTGACACCATTGTATAGTAAATACAATTTTTAAAGAAAAATGTTTTAGGGGTAAATTAGAAACATAAAAATGAGAATAACCGACCTCCTATTTAGAGCTGGCAAAGCTGACTTGAAGCCGAACTTGAGCTCAACCCAATTCAAATCTAATCTAACAATATATAAAAGTTGAGTCCAGAGAACTCAAAAAATATCTTATTTGTCATTTTCTAGGGTTATTTTAGGCTTTTTCTTTTTTCTTTTGTTGTCCTTTTTGGATTCTTGGAGAGAGAGAGGGAGGGGAACGGGTTGGGAGCTGCAGAGCAACAACGGGGAGGGAGGGCTGGTTATAGAGAATAGTTGGGATTGGAAAATGTCGTAGTAGAGAGAGCAAGGGGGTGAGAGGAGAGAGAAAATTGGAGAGAATCGGGAGGAGAGGAAGAAGAAAGGAGAGGGAAAGGGAAATTGTTAGAGAGGATCAATATGGATATAAAGCCACAACAAACCCTAAAAGTCCATCTGCGGTATGACACCGCCTAACATTCCCCCTCATATGTTGACCCACTACAACAACATTAAATGGGCTCATCACATGGAGTACAAAATAAGGCAACAAAAAGAACCTAGGCTTTAATATCGTTTTGAAGCATCCAGTGTAAAGATGCTTGATTTGAATATAAGGCCACAACAAGCCTTGAGGAAAATTGGGGATATAGCACCACTTGAAAGTTGGATGAGAAACCGCTTATATAAGAGCATAACAAGCCCTGAAGAAAATTGGGGATATAGCACCACTTAAAATCTGGAGGAGAATTAATTTTTAAGGAGATGCTTCTATAATATGCACACTTAGAGTTCATTTATGGAGAAACTCTTAGCACATATTTATCTTGATTCCAATCCTAAAGATTTGAAGTTGCTTTATTTTCTTGGGGTTCACATGTCATTCCATTTTCTTATTGCAGCATGTGCATCAAGGATCTACTAAACGGGGAATAGATAATGGATTATAAGACATAATTACTATTTGCAGTGAACTCTTATTCTTCTTGTCCTTGTTGGACAACCAATCCATAACCACAATCCTTTTCATGTGTACCGACACCCATTGTGAAGTATTTGTTGATTAGAGTGCAATCTAATCCTTTTTGTAGCCTTATATAACCATCATCATCTAGTCATCTTTGTGCTATCCATCATCATTTGGTCATCTTTCTGCTATGCTGATATTAATTGACATCACAATTAAGTTTTTTGTTGCTTTCCCATACCCCATTGATTCTTTAGCAGCTGAACTAATTGTGATAATAGTTTTTTGTCTTGACAGTGTTATTCGTACAATAATTAATTTCAAATATTTATACATTGTTCATAATTAAATTGATCTGATATACTGCCTTGTTAGAACTAGTCTAGCAATGTTCAAATTTAGTAATTAGTATTACTTATTTTGCAGCTTTTCTTGGGCACAGAATCGACAGAATGCTTTCTTTCTTCCAGGTAAAAGAATTCTGCATTGCTGGTTAAAGCCTAGTATCATAATAGCATGCTGTAGGAGTACACACTACCCTAGATCAATAGGGTAGTTTTTCCTATCAACAATTTGCATGTTGGTCCATTATTAGTATGCTCTTAAAGTTGTAGATACCACTTGGGAATAGGCTCTTAAGGTTGAAAATTTTGGATAATTTTCAGGGAAGCTGTTTTGAAATTGCTTCGTCTAATTTGAATATAATAGGAATTAATTGCTGATGTTTTAAAGAACGAGTAACATTTGTTTTTTGCCAATTCTTTAGGCTCCATTTGGTATTTTTGTTTTTGCTACTTGCTATATCATTTTTCTCCCCTTAAACTGAAGCAAATAAATAGGTTGAGGGTTTCGCCTAATCCAAGGGCAATTCAAATTCTGAATACCGTCTGATCAATGCTGGCTTCATGAACTTCCATGGATTTGCTTCCTGATCTATTCTTGATTCCTTCTTGATCTTTCTCTTCAATAGAGTAGCTGCTAGCACTCATCTACCACTACCTTTTGGGCACATGCTAAAGTAGTAATATCAAATCTCCCTCTTCATGACTTAGTTTTAAGTCACAAAGGGTACAGTAGATGCATGATTTTGTCATCATATAATCTTATCATTACTTTGCAATTTCTATGGATTAATTCTTACATCTTTGGTCTAATGTTTATTCACATGCAAAGGGTATAGGCGTTACTCTAGGATATATGGCAGGATTCTAAAGTTAAACCCAATAACTTAGGATGTTTATTTGAATTTTGGATTTCTCATTCCTATAATATGTTTAATACATATATATACATATGACATTAGTGTTAATGGAAAGTGTGTTTAATAATTAAAAAAAAAATGTATTGACATTGGTTTGAGGATGACATGGCACCCTACTTTAAGGGGTGTAACGGTACCCCTTCTTTCTTATTCAAGGGCAGCATACACCCTTTTAAAAGGGGTACAATGCTGCCCCCTTCAAGGGGTCCCAATGCGACCCTTTTTCAAGAGGGTGCAAGACACTAAACCATCTTCATGAGGGTGCCGTGCCACTCCCACTCACAATTGTAAAAGGTGTAATTTTCATATTTCCAAATGTATAAGGTTGGCCTTGAACTTTCTTCTAACACTTTTTTAAGCTATATAAAATAAATAAATACATGAATACTACTTGTAGTAAAAATAAAAGTAAAAAAAAAATCTCTAACTTCTAAAGGTGCCACATTATTTATGGAGGATGCTACCACCTTCCTAATTCTAAAAGGTAGCTTCACACCATTCTGAAGGGGTGAAACGCTACCCCTTCCACTGTAAGTAGTGATACGTGTTATATTACTCCTACTCCCACGTGGAATAGGAACCGCAAATCCTTTTATTTAAAAGATGGAATCTTTTCCCTTTTGAAAGTAGCATCACACCTTCCAAGGGTAAGCATTACACACCCCCATCCCCTCCCTTTTCCCCTTTAAGAGATGCAGTAGTATTTTCGCAATAAGGCACCATACATCCGCAGTTAATTTACAAGGTGGCATCATAGCATATTTCTTAAAATCATTGAAACCAAAATAAAAATATCTTTAAAACTATTTTTTTTTAAAAAAATTAGTTTGTGTATCCCTAATTCTTTTAATCTTACTTGTCACAGCATTTTTTCTTAAAAAAAAAATGCCTGCTGAAAATTTACTTTTCGTTCCAAACAAGATGCATGAAGGTCTCATTACTGACTTCACAAACAAAACTCATGCATTATAAGATTACAAGTACAGTGATGAAAGATGGTAACTTGATGTCATCCAATTATTTATTTTCATACTTCTCATTATGTCATCCATTTATTTATTTGCAAGTGCATAGATGCATATAATTATACTTGAATGCTTCATATAAAATTTTTAATATGTTCCACTATGATTCTTTTTTATGCATGTGAACCCCTTTGAAAGAGATTTCCTTGTAGGGGCCAAAATATAGATGCATGCTTTTGTCATCATATAGTATTATTGGTATTTTGCATTTTTTGTGAATTAATTCTTATATCTTTGGTCTAATATTTATTCACCATGCAACATATATGGGTTTAACTCTAGGATATATGACAGGATTCTAAAGTTAACTCCCATAACTTCGGTTGTTTATGAGAGTTTTAGCTTGGTGGGCCTAGATTGGAGGCTCTTTAAGAAATACTTTTTTTTTTTACCTCTTAAAGAGCTAGGTACTTCCCATGTGATATCCTTGGTGTAGGATATCTTGACCTTTGGATTTCCTCCTATTTTCTTATTGTAAACTATCATGTCATTAAATCACGAAAGTTGTCGACCATCATAAATAGTCTTTGTAACATCCGATATCCTCGTATGGAAGTTAATAAAACCTTATCGATAAGACGAAGGGTCAATTGACATAAATTTAAGTGCCAAAGAGTGATAGTGGGTGAAAAAAATATTTTAGAATAAAATAATATTTTATTAATAAAATAATATTAAAATATTAATATTTTATCTATTATTGAAATTAGTCATGAAGGAGGACTATATGACTAGTTTAAGTGGGGGAGAAGAAGTCAGGAAAAATTTTGAAGAAAAATGGAATGAGGCTCACGTGCCTTTATTAAATAAAAGAGAAGCGGGTAAGTATATATTTAAATATTATGGTGACACTTTGGTGAAGTGTAAATTTTATATCTTATTTGTACAAGTGTAAAGGAAGAAAAATAGAAAGAAATTGGAATTAAATAAATGTTGGAAGGATCAAATTGTAAAGAATGAAAAGTTTGGAAGGGCACATGATAAATAATGAAAGTTTGAGGACTTATGTGCAATTTCAATATTTGGAGTTAAATGAAAATTAACTAAGGAAAGTTAGATTATGTGGCATAATGAGATGTGCATGTGAATTTACTATTATATGCAAATTATAGCATGCAAAAAGGAGAAGTTAGTAGGAAACATGTGGGACTTTCACCATGTGAAGTAAAAAGAAGAATAAGACTAAGTTTATTTGCATGTAATGAGATTGGTGCATTAAGTGGTCAAATGAGGAAAGAAAGATGTGGGAAGCATGTGACTTGAATATATTAATGAATGATCAAATAAAATATAAAGTGAAGCTTGTGCATGAAATATGATTGTAGGAATAAGGTGGTGCATGAAAGGAAATATATGTGAAATGAAATGCAAATGAAATAAATCAAAAAGATTACCATGTGAATCAATGCATGGGCAAGGTAATTTAATCAAAGGACAAAGGAATGGATAAGGAAACCTTGCATACACAAGCTACCAATGGAAAATGACATTAATAATAAAGTGAGGAATTGAATGGCATAACATGTAAAGATAAATGACAAACGTTACCAAGCCTTGGGTAATCCGTTAATGAAAGAAAAAGAAAGGAAAAGAAGACTTTTACAAGGTCATTTCAAGTTCATTCTTAGTTATATCCACCCACATCAAAGAAATAGCAAACAAGTGACTTTGCCTTGAGAGGTCCGCACCTTTGAGAGAAAAGAAAAAGAATTGGCCTTGAAAGCAAAAAGAGGGAAGGAAGGAGAAACAAGAAAAGAGAAAAGAGGAAGAAGAAAAAAGCTTGGACGAGGCTCGATTTTGGGGAAGATTGGAGAAAAATCGAAAAGCTTTCTTTTGCATGCCATTGTTGGAGCTTTAAGAAGGCATATTGTCACGACCCAAATTTCGGGTCATGACCGACGCATGGGTCCAATGGACGTAATCCACTAAACCCAAGCAAGCCTATTATTTATCTTACTTATGATTCTATTTATTATCACTAAGTCTTATTTCATGACTTTGAGTCAAAATAGTGATATACATTGCCAACTCGTACTGGCATTACTCTTTTAAAATTTACATTTAAGTTCATCTATACATAACAAAATAATACTCGACCTCCAGCGGAGTGACTTGGATGGATATACAACTACCGAATGCCGAGACACCTACCAGAAGATGTACACAGATCTACAAGGACACCTCGTCCTAATTATCGGCTACCTCGTGATCTGAAAACATGAATTTGAAAATGGTGAGTATAAACCCAGTGAGTGAACAAGGAAGAGAACAAGCAACAATTAGGAAAAATTTAAAATCATGATGCACTTGTTTCAAACAATGCAATTTAGTTCATTCCTATTTAAAACCCTTCCAAACCCTAGAGTTTTTTTTTTTCGCTACAGCGAGCATGAATTTCGATGCAGTGAAAACAAAGCAACAAGAGAAACATTTTTCCTCACTCAACAAAAGCCATCCTGCTAAACTAATAAAATCAACCTAACATTCATGAAAATTCTCAAAGTATAATGTGTCAAATTTTACGTACATTACAACCATAAATCATTGTCCATCAATTTGCTATATCACACACATTTACATATGTATATATATACGTATATACCCATCATCATCATCTCATCAACCCATCATCATCATCACCAGCTCATCATCATCATCATCATCACCAGCTCATGCGCACTCCCTACTCGCACATGGCTGGGTCATCACCGGATTATGCGCACTCCCTACTCGCACATAACCGGGTCATCCTCGGCTTATGCACACTCCCTACTCGCACATAGCCGAGTCAACATAATTACACAACATTATATTCAAGCATATATGTATATCAACATAATACAGCCACATAGAAATCCATAATAACCACATTTCATAACATAAACCTTTTCTCAAAAGCTTGTTCCCAAGGCATTCATTTTCATGAAAAATTTCATAAAATCATTCAAACACTTTGTTCAAAACAGTCATATTCCCAAAATAATTTTGATAGGCAGTCCACTCACAGGTGTCGAAAATTCGGATTCTGGGTGAACTCTGACTAATAGTCCTCAGGCGTAATTCCTTTGCCTTTTCCGGACGTCTCACCACCTTGACAAATAACAAAGTCGAGGAATTTACTATATTGTCCCTAAATTGATATAAATTAATTTAAACTACTAATGCTTGATATGTAATGCAAAAATATGTCCGATTATCGCTTAATCACGGTATCGATTAAATTCGATCGATCACCCGATTAATCGGTGATTGTGTCCAAATCACCTCCAAATTAATTCATTTCTCCTCTAATACCTTAATTTACCACATACATTTAAATAAAGCCAAATTCAGCATTAGAACCCTCACAATTTCTTATAGAAAAAATTTGGTCATTTGGTGTACTAGCATCGAATCTTTTTCTACATAACCGTTTCACCTTACTTCATCATTTTCCATGCCATTTTCCTTGAAATAAAAACAATCCCCCATTGATATTCAGCCCTCATGGTTCAGCCAACAAGGAACCCTAGAGAAATTGAATATTTCTTTTGTGTTTTTGTTCATAACCATGCTTAACTATCTCTAAACACTAACATAGTCTAAAATCAAATTATTCCAACAACAATTCCTCTTCCATACCCATTTTTCAGAATTGAATTCATCATGATAACTCAATATTCAACCATGGAAATCAAGAACAAAAGCATGGGTAAGCTAGGTATCAAGGAGAATTAAAGAAATTTTAACTTACCTAGCTTGTTTCCTTGATTTCTTCACTTTTTCTTTGAATTTCCACCCAGGTTTTCTTGTTTTTCCTTTTGTTCTTCCTTTTTTCTGGTTGCTGGATGTCTAGGCCGAATATGGTGAGGGAATTGGGGATTTAATGGACTGATTTCTATAGAAAATAATAAAATAATCAAGCATGCCATGTGTCACATGCTTATTGGCCAAATTTTTAACTTTTTGACTTTTTCTTCTTAATTTTCCACCACAAATATTCTGGTATTTATCCAATCCTACCACAATTAAAATCCCTTGGTCTTGACAAGTGCTGGGGTGAAAAATTTATCGATTTGCCCCTGGGGTGAAAAATTACTATTTTGCCCTTTTACTCCGAAATGTACCGGAATCTCATTATTTCTACTTTCAACCTAAAATAACACTAATATTGATCAATATTAACCAAATGGGGCAAAAATTGTTTAAAAAAAAATTTTCGTTTAGTCCACTAGTGGCAAAATTACCATTTTGCCCTTCTGCTCCATAAATACCGGGAATCACAATTTTTCACTACGAAACATCATTTTATACTCCAATAATCATAATTATATTTCATATAATTATTCTTGGTCAAATGTGATCAAATCTTGGCTAAAAATCTCCATTTAATCATCAAATGGTAAAATGACCGTTTTGTCCCTAATTGGTCAATTTTCTGATGGACTCCAAACTGGACCTTGAACTCCAAATCACTATTCTAAGCCATTCTGTTGGTTTTAAAATTTTCAAATTCCTCTTAGAATTTCTATTTGAACTAGTTCAAGGCTCGATTTAACTTAGTTGTACCACTCGATACAATACTGTCTTTTAATCGAGCTTGACAGGGTCTCACACATATGAGGTTCGACCTAGTGATTTTAAGCTAAAGAAGTTAAGATTTAACATTTTGTTTGAATGCATGCCTTGTGAATCGATTATAATGTGGGATTTTGTTTGTGGTAACAAGAATATTCAAGGATTCAAAAACCGGATGCATGCATGTATGTGGATCTTGGAATGCATGGTGCTTTTGAGCTAGATAAGTAAAAGGTAAGTGTTTTAATCTCAAAATCACAAGTAAAAAAAAAAAAATGAGATGTGTATTAATAGCTTATGCTTGTGGCAACAATGGTGATCGAAATTTTGAGAAAATTGTGAATTATATGGGGAATTCAAACTAAAACTGAAATGTGAGCATGCAATGTGAGTACATTATGTTGCGTGGGCTATGGTTGGTTGCATGTATATGGATTGCATACCGAACCAGATAGAATTTTAAATTGATCTTTAAAGTAGTTTGTATACCAAGCTCAAATATAGAGCTCCATATGGGGTTTAGACCAGAATTAATATTTCTAAGTCATTTGGCTTTAAGCTACCAAGTCCACAACTAATCCTTTAATTCATTGGCTTCATGCTAAGCATAGCAAAATTTAAGCTCATCCTTAGAGAAAATTTGTTTACTAGCTTTTTACTTTGTGACCACACATCAATTATAACAATCATTGATGTTCACCCTTGGGCTAACTCATGTACTTATAAGTATAAACCAAAATGGGTCAAATCGAATCTTGGGAATTCATAGCCACTTAATTGAAATCAGAACCAGCTCCAATGTCATCCAATTTCTTCCCATTGACAATCATGGGCTCAAGTTATAGCTTCATCAAATGAATAAACTATTATGGACCTATTAGTCTTGTTCCACCTTCTTCCGTCCTTGGTTAGAGGGATATGTAATTACATTAACCATTCATTAAGAGCATTTCGCTTTAAGATCTTTTCAACAACGGCTCGTGTCTCGAGTGGCATCTCAAACCCAAACAATGACACTATTTATGACTTTTATATGATATTAGTAAAAAGATAGGTTACTAGGAACATGAGTTTATATAGCCTCTTGTTTATGACTTGTGTTGTGGTCACAAACCATAAATAAGACTCTACACTAACTTTAACAACTCTGTTGACTGACACAAGAATTCTTAGGACTTGACTAAACCTAGCTTTGATGCCAAGTCTGTAGCGACCTTCTCCCTAATCGTTATCGACGTCTGAGACTTGCGAGTGAACCAACCAAATCCAGAACAAGCCTTAATTGAGATTTTAGATAATTAAATCGAATGTTCTAATGCATAAATAAATCGACTTACAATATTAATACCATCGTTTATTTAAACCAAATAAACAATTATAATTATGGTGTAGCAACCAGATACAATATCCACGTTTAACCAACTTCAAGATGGTTTCAACATCACACACAACCTCAAAGTTTTAGCAATTACATTTTCGATAGCTAATAATTTTTATAAGTCTTAACTATTTTACACAACCTGACCCTTATGTAGCGGAGCGGCTCGAAGTGGAAGTCTAAAAGATGCCATTACCTACGTCGCAGCAAATCAAAATGCTGGGGCTATACATTTGAGCTGATCACTTATTTGCAAAATGAAGATAAGGGGGCGAGTCTCACAGACTTAGTGATCATTAGATCTGTGAGCAGGGCGTAGATGAGAAATAAGCTAGAGACAAAAAATTTGAATATTAAAACATAAAAGCATATATAAACAATTTAACTCAAAAGGAAGTTTTGTGCCTTACATGAAAACCAAGAATTTTAATGCAACATAATCCTTTAACAATAAATGTGTCAAAATCAGTGTAACTGAAAGATTTCCACCCTTGAAATTATTTGACAACTATGCTCAAATCAATCCAACATAAATACGCATGCTCCCGTGAAGTCAAGCATTATCAAAGCTTATACACAAATTCGCAAATCACCTCATCTTCGAAGAGTTAAATACAAAGTCATAGTATAAATAAGGGAGTTGCGAAAAACTTATAATTCTCACCATACGAAAGAATACATGTTTGAAAACCCAAAAAGATACCACTCTTGAGTAGGTAATCATAGCAATCAACTCATGGACCTGTTTCCACGTAAGAACATCTTAGAGGTCCTCTTCTACCAGATTCCCACAACCATGACAATTTCGACGATGTTGGCCGACATAAAAAAAATCAGGTGGTCACAACCACGTATAACAACTTGTGGCCTAACCACGTATATACATCACAGACCGTGGTTCCAGCTACGTCTAACAGTCCGTTGACGACCCAAAGGTTCTCTAGCTAAAGCTCACTTGTGCACAAGGGTCACACTATCACGATGTGACATTCGACTTACTCTCGAATCTCCCGGTTTGACAAAACGATTTAAAAGCAAATTGGGTTCTCAAAAGCTCATTTAAAACTATTTCCATAATATTAATCATGGTAACATGATAAACTCGTTTGTAAGACTTTATAATGTAAAATCTTTGCATGCGGTTTAAATATCAAATCAGCATGGTGAATATGTAATTTATTCATGAATGCATGTCACACAAACAATAAGGTACATTTTGACATAAACCGTGTTAAAGAGCTTGTTTTTCGATTTCTAAAGCCCTATACATAGGTAGTTAATATATACATATATACAAAACCTTTCTCAAAGCATGGCATTCACAAGCCTAACATTCTACCAACTCATGTTGTCTACAAATTGCATTTAAAGTAAACCGGCACGTTTATTAATCTTATATCGATATGTAGTTATGGAAATTTTGAAACAGACACCCTTTACTCACCTTACAATAGCAAGACACTACGTCGCTATCGATTCAGGTGCGTATCTAGCTAATTCTACTTGTCGGTCACCGCCACGGCAAACCTTCCTCACACACTTCTTAGCAACCATTCAAACTCAATATACTTAATTATTCACATGTACGGTAGCACTTCAATCAATGAATCATTAACCCAATTTCATATTTTTCATCAACATTATTCACAATCATTTAACATGCAATCCACATACTTTCAATCGATCATAGCGCACACAACATAATGTACTCACATTGCATGCTCACCTTTCGGTTTTAGCTTGAATTCCACATATAGTTCACAATTTCCTCACATCTTCGGTCACCATTGCTGCCACAAGCATAAGCTATTAATACACATCTCATTTTTCCTTTCTACTTGTGATTTCGAGATTAAAATACTTACACATTATTTTTCTAGCTCAAAATCATCATGCATTTCAAGATCCACCTATATGCATGCATCCGATTCTTGAATCTTTGAAGATTCTTACTACTACAAACAAAATCCCACATTATAATCGGTTCACAAGGCATGCATTCAAACAAAATGATAACTCTTACCTTCTTTAGCTTTAAATTAGTAGGTCGAATCTCCCATGCCTTCTTAAAGCTCTAATAATGGCATGCAAGAGAAACCCTTTCAGTTTTTCTCCAATCTTCCCCAAAACCAAGCCTTTCTCCTTTCTCTTTTCTTTTTTCTCCTTCCTTTCCTCTTTTTATTTTCAAGGTCGATTCTCTTTCTTTTCTCTCAAAGGTGTGAACCTCTTAAGGCAGAGTCACTTGTTTGCTATTTCTTTGGTGTGAGCGGATATAACAAGGAATGAACTTGAAATGGCCTTGTGATAGTCTTCTTTTCTTTTCCTTTTCTTTCATGGGTGGATTGCTTAGAGCTTGGTAACTTTTGACATTTTTCTTTACATGTCATGCCATTCAATTCCTCACTTTGTTATTAACGTCACTTTCCATTGATGGCTTGTGCATGTAAGGTTTCCTTGTCCATTCCTTTATCCTTTGGTTAAATTACCTTGCCCATGCATTGATTCACATGGTTTTCTTTTTTGTTTATTTCATTTGCATTTCATTTCACATGCATTTCCTTTCATGCACCACTTTTTTCCTCCAATCACATTCCATGCTCAAGCTTCACTTTATATTTTATTTAATCATTCATTAATCTATTCAAGTCACATGCTTTTTACATCTTTCTTTCCTCATTTGGCCACCTAATGCACCAATCTTATTACATGCAAATAAACTTGGTCTTATTCTTTTTTTTTACTTCACATGATGGGGGTTTCATATGTTTCCCACTAACTTCTTTTTCCATTCTATAATTTGCATGTAATAGTAAATTCATATGCACATCTCATTATGCCACATAATTTAACTTTCCTTGGTTATTTAATTTTCATTTAACTTTAAATATTAAAATTGCACATAAGTCTTCAAACTTTTCCTTATTTACCATGTACCCCTCCAAACGTTTCATCATTTATAATTTGGTCATTCCAACATTTATTTAATTTCAATTTTCTTCTATTTTTCTTTCTTTACACTTGTACAAATAAGATATAAAATTTACACTTCACCAAGGTGTCATCATAATATTAAAATATATACTTACCCGTTTTTTCTTTATTTAATAAAGGCACACGGGCCCCACTCACTCCATTTTTTTTCAAAATTCTTCCTTATTTCTTCTACTCTACTTAGACTAGTCATATAGTCCTCTTTCATGATTAATTTCAACAATAGATAAAATATTAATATTTAATATTATTTTATTAATAAAATATTATTTTATTTTAAAATATTTTTTTTACCCGTTATCGCTTTTTGACGCTTAAATTTATGTCAATTGACCTTTCGTCTTATCGATAAGGTTTTATTAGATTCTATACGAAGGTACGAGGTGTTACAGTCTTTCCCTATATTAGCAAGGGACTTTTTTAGAGAAGTGAACATCTACTCTATTCAAAGCTTTTCTCTCCAGCCTTATTTTGCATGCTTCCCAATAATGCATTCCCTATCAAGGAGCATCCTTTTCCTCACCACTACCTAGCCTTGCCCTACCCACTTTTCCATCACCTACCACCAGTACCTATTCTCTTTACGACTGACCATTCTTTTTCTCTACCTATTCTCTCTTTACGCATCCATAATACAGTGTGTTGCTTCCTCACCTACTTATCTTTACAGATAGAACTCTCCATATCTACAAATGTAGATATTAGATCTAGTAGGCTTGCACAAGGATGAAGCAAGGATCCATTCAGCCACTCCCTCGATAATGGTTGAACTTGCACTTAGAGTAGGACACATCTATGATATGTGTGCAACTCCTACTAAGGGCATGCCATATACTTTCTTGATACAAATCTTGGCTTAAACTTGCTAAAATGCCTAACTTGAGAATCTTGAAACTGTTGCTTCATTACAACTTTTCATGAAACACATACCATTATAAAAGGCTTTCAGGAGATGTGGAAAGTCTCCACATTCGAACAATATTAGCCTCATATTGGTCACTTAGCAATGGGGCAGTCAAATATAAGCGTCATGTTTAAGCTAACATGATTACTTGCACCTCATTGCTGCAGTAAATTGATATAAAATGTCTCATCCTGCATGCCTCAAAGTATCATAGCTATCATCATGTGAGAAGAAAGTAGATGTACTGTGTGAGATGAAAGCTGATGTAGTAGCTTGTAGAAGTAAATCCCTAGACATGTTAAGTGATAGAAAAGAAAGCAGAGAATCTGTCTTCTACTGTTGGGAACGCAATGCATTTTACATTCGATACATAAGTAGGTACATGTTAGAGTTTGCTAAAATCTATGATTGATCGGTCCATACCTGTTAGAAATTCAGGTCCAATTGAGAGAGCTTAATATGAGTTAACTTTCTGCCTTATGTGGAAACTTTAGGTTAATTTAAATGCAATACAGCATAGAATTAAAATTTGTTGTACTATGTGATCAGTCTTAGGTGAAAGCATTTGATTAGTCAAAGGGGAGGGAGTTTTGAGCAAAGTAGTGTGCTATTTACCATAGTGTTTATATCTGATTTTCCCTGTTCCATCTCTCTCTCTCTCTCTCTTAAATCTTTTAACTAGATTGACAAAGTTGCTACTTGAAACAGCTGTGATACAAGGTTTTGTTGATATGCAGGTGATCAAATGGTTTTCTTCGCCTTAAACATGATTGAAGTGATTGGACTGCTCATGACCTTTAAGCCTTTCCTAATACCACCTGACGACAATGTTTTGTAGTAGTTTTATTTTGTTTTGACTTCCATAAAATTATCTTCGTCAGTAGCCAGCTCCTCTTTGAATGCAACAATATAAACAAATAGACTTGTGCTTGGCTATGGAAGGCGTTGCTTTGGACTTCTAACAGCATTTGCTTTCTCATGGTCGAGTGTCACCCATGGAAAACTATTTGGTGTGTTTTTTATTTATTTATTTTCTTCTAGTGGTTAGTTGAAATGTCTTATAGTGGGTAGAGCATTTTCCTTTTTTGTGGATATGTAGTGAAGTCCTTTGCTTGATGCATGGATAGTCTCAAATGATGCCATGCGTGCAAATAATTATTAACAACTCAAATTTCGAAATTAAATTATAAATATTTTCTATCATTTTTGTGCAAACAGATTGAATTTCTCAATTTTTACAATTTAATAGCTATAATTTTAAATTTGAAATTGGTAAAAATTTCTAATTATTTATCCAAAATGAATACGTAATGGAAATTTATCATTAAGGATGCAAACATAAAAAAAAATGTTGCCACCCCTAAGGAGATATCTCTCACACTATATTCTTTAACTAAAGGCATCTATTAGGGCTGAAAAATTTGACTAACATGGGATAACTTGTCTGATTTGCTTGGACGTGAACTTAATCAAAATTGATTTGATCAGAAGAAACAATCCAGTCTTGCTCTATCCAATTTGAATCGATTCAAATTTGAATCAACCTAAATTCAAAATAATCGAATCCTAATTTAATCCGAATTCAAATGATCTGAAAAATTTAATTTGAAATAGTTCGAACTTTAATTTAGTAACATTTATTTGTTTTCTTTTGAATACTAAGTGGACTAAAATTAATAAATATGCTATAGTGTATTTACTTTATTAGTATTGTAAGAGATAATAAAATATTATTTAATAAAAAATAATAATTATAATATAAATTATTAGCCTTGAATAATTTAATAAGATTTTAAGAAAAATAAAATAAAATTCCTTTCTTTACTCTTCTATTTTGTGATTTTTATATAATATTGATTGTTTCAAGGTCTTTGTTGTGATTAGAAGAGGAGTAAAAAGGCAAGTTTTTTTTTTTTAATTTTTTATAATTAAAATAAAATTTTACAATTATATATCATACACAAAATATTTAATAGCCACTTTACTTTTTCAAATAAAGCTTTGAGTAGAACCCTTTATAACATGAGTTTATATTTGATGCACTATAAATGTATAATTTCTATACACTGTCAGGGCATAAGATTATGTCACCTCATTGAAAAATAAATTTAAAATTTTAAGAGATTAAAAAATAAATATTATTAATTGTTTAAAAAAAATGAAAAAGAGAAACAATTTTTTTATCTCTCTATGAACATATAAACCCAAAAAACAACTTCAAACAAAAATTTGTAAAAAAAATCCATTTTTTTCTTTACAGCGTGAGACCCACAAGATTATTACGTTGAAACTTCAAAACGATGTCTTTATAGTGTGAGTTTCAAAGGTATTTGGAAAAGCCTTTTTTGTTAATCAAATAAAAGTGATAAATAAACAATCACAATATATAAAAAATGGTAGATTAAGAAGAAGACTGAAATGAATACTATCTTTGAGAATCAAAATTAAGAATTTAAAGTTTTGAAATTATAGCAAGAGAAAAAGAACAAGAGAAGAAAAAGATATTAGGTGAGATGGAGTTAGAGAGAGAAAAAATTATTTTTATTTTTTAGAGTTGAATTTTTTTTTTCAGTGAGGTGGCATTTTTTGATGCCTTGGCAGTGTATGAGAGCTATACACTATATTGATTGGTTTTGGGTGGAGAGATTGGAAGTACAAGTTCCTTCTTTACAAGTTGAATTACATGAATCTTTGACCAAAAATGAAATTGCTCAAGCACGTTTAAGTTGGGATCAAAGAGTGGTTTAGCACAAGAAAATCCAAAAATTTATTGAGTGATAGAGTTAATATATACCTTATAAATCAATTAGTTGGGTATAAAATTGCATTATTATTATTCTAAGCATATGATTTAAATAAAACTTTATTTATTTTTATGTTTATAATTGTCATTATTAACTATAAGATAAAGTCCATGAAATTAGATATGTTTTGTACAAAGAAATTATAAAGTGTTATAATTATAAGATCTTTATTACGTCAAAATTTAATTTCTAGATTCTCTTGGTCAATACTTTTTCAAAGATTGAGTATTGATAAAATTGAAAAACAGACATACAGTTATCTTCTTCATTCATGTAGTGAGCAATTGATCTCATTGGTTGACATATGGGGATACTTGTGGATGCTTATTATATGAACAAGGTCATTAAACATGACCTACCATGAGAATTTTATTTGATATGTCACTTAAGTGACTATTGAAATAAATTCTCATGTGATAGTTATGTAAGTGGTTCTCAAACTTAAGATTATCAGGTGGCCTTATGTGTGGAGTACTATAATTTGATATAATCTTTAGTGACCTAACCAAGGACACTCATAAGGAATTGACATGTAGTGTAGTATGAAACACGTGAAAGCAAAAGAATGATTAATAAAAGATATATCATCTTAACTTTTATTAAAGGGTATCTAATACAATCAATGTGTGCCTTGTAGGCCAATGGACATGTTTTATAGAAAATAAATTGACTTTGATTTTATACATTACAATAATAAAAGATTTCTTTTCACATATTTATTACTTATAAGATAAAGCCCTTGGAATGAATATTTCGTGCTTAGAAATTATAATGTGTTATACTTATGAAATCCTCACTGTGTTATACTTAAAGTTTGCTTTGACATCTTACCCTTGAAGCTCGATCCTAAGACAAAATGAAGGAAATGTGAAGGAAGCCTAGAGAATAGACATTGGGCAAGCTAAGCTCGATTCTAAAAGGAAGAAAAAATTGACAAAGAGCCATTAAAAGCTTGAAGAATCGACCTTTGTTGACTCTATGCATTTTTCATGATAACAAAACATTCCATAGTCATTGATGTGTAACTTCGCTACTTAAGTGTGCAAGATAAAGTTTAATTCTCTTAATGAATTTGATGATTAAAGGCAAGTCAAGAAGCTTGCTCACTTAGAAGATGAGTTAATTAGTTAAAGAGGCAAAGAAGAAAGGACTTAGGGAAAATAGAATATTATTAACTAATTAATGAGAAGCCTCAATTAATTAAGGTAAATCTGGGCATTATATAAAAGTGAGATAGAAAAGGTTTAATCGGTTAGTACTAACTTGATTGTGTACATCTTTGATCAACAAGGGTGATCAATTGTTCTTTTTTTTTTCTTCTTAATTCTTGGTTGATTAGAGTGTGCGGAGCACTCTAATATTTATTGTAAAGGATTAGAGCTTGCGCTAGTAGCTCACCTCATAAAAGCTCAGTGGAAGTTGCTAATTCAGCTGGTTTAGTGAAGTTAAGTTGAAAATTCTTGATTGGGAGATCAAAGTAATGGATGTAGGTCAAGGAACCGAACCACTATAAATATTTGTGTTTTGTCCACTTCTCTCTATTTTCTCCTTACTTGGTGCCTTTTAACCTTAACAAGTTTCAAAGCTTCTATTTCATATTGTACAAAAAGTTTTTCTAGCTCAATAGCTGTCTTCAAAAATATTTGTAAGTGCTATTCACTCCCCTCTAACTCTTCATTGGGACCAACAAGTGGTATCAGAGTCCAACCCTCAAAATTAATACTTAACATCCTTAGGAAAGATCCAAATGGCTTCGCAAAAGTCTATTGTTACTGAGGGACAATCCATATATAGGCATTCTCTACTAGATGGATCAAATTATGCTTATTGGAGCACTAGAAAGTCTATTTACATTAGAGCTATTGATTATGAAATGTGGGATGTGATTAAAGAAGGACCTTACATTCCCACCTCTCCTAGTATTATCACGAGAGAGAAAATTTCCAAACCAAAGGTAAAGTGGATTAGAGCTGAAATGAAAAAGGTTCAAATCAATTTCAAAGTTATTAACATTTTCCATTGTGCATTTACTCATATTAAATTCAATAAAGTCCTTGACTGTACCACAACCAAGAAAATTTGAAAAAAACTAAAAGCCATCCATGAAGGGACTTTTCAAGTTAAAGAGTCTAAGATTGCTTTACTAACCATAACTATGGAATGTTCAAAATGGAACCGAGTAAAGATATCTCTACCATGTTTGCTAGGTTTACCAACATTACAAACAAGCTCAATCAATTTGGCAAAATCATCCCTGAACATGAGTTAGTTAATAGATTGCTTAGATGCCTTCCAAAAAGCTAGAAACCTAAAGTCACTATTATCCGAGAGGCTAAGGATCTCAATGCAATTGCTCTTGATGAAATCTGTGGCTCATTTCTCACACATGAACTTGAGATGAAAGAAGATGAAAAGGAAGATAAGAGAGAAGCTAGAGAGAAAAACAAAAACCTTGCCTCGAAGATTTACACACTTGAGGAAGAACTTTCAAGTGATGAAGATGAAGAGTTAGCTATGCTAGCTAGAAGATTTAGAAAGCTCATGGGGCAAAAAAGTAGAAGGCTTGGAAGAAAAAAATTACAAGAAGGATCAAGGTTCTTCATAGAAAAACAAGCACAAGAGTAATCTCAACAAAAAAGATGCAATGGTTTGCTTTGAATGTAAAAAACTTGGACATTTTAGATCTAAATCCTCATTGCTTAAGGAAGAACCTTTAAAGAAGATGAAGAAACCCATGATAGCAATGGTGGCAGTAACATGGTTTGACATGACTCTTCAAGCTCAAAGGAAGAAAAAGAAAAAAAATGAAAGAAAGAGCAAATTTCTGCTTGATGGTAAAAGAAGAAGAATTTGAGGTTGAGCAAGAGAAAAAAGAATAATGTCTTCAAGCTCAACCAAAGGAAAGACAGCCTTGGTACTTAAATAGTGTCTACTCAACGTACCCGACCAGGAATGAGAAATTATTTGCAAAGCTCGATTAAAAGAAGGTTGATAATGTTTCTTTTGGTGATGACTCCAAAGGTATTATCCAAGGAATTGTAACCATTGGTAACATTTCTAAAACCTAAATTAAGCATGTTTTATTAAAGGTCTAAGGCATAACTTGTTAAGCATTAGTCAGCTTTGTGATAAAGGCTTTAAAGTTTGCTTTGATTCCCATGGATGTCTAGTAATTAATTCTAACACTAACAAAGTTGCATTCATTGGCAAAAGAATTAAGAACATGTATGTTATCTTTCTTGATGAAATTGAGCTTTATAATGAATCATGTCTTATGGTGAATAATGTACATGATGGTTGTGGCATAGAAGATTAGGACATGCTAGCTTGCACACTATTTGAAAACTCTTAAGAAAGGACTTAGTCATTGGACTTCCAAAGATGTCTTTTTAGAATGACAAAGTTTGTGATGCATGTCAATTTGGAAAACAAATTAAAAGCTCCTTTAAATCTAAGAAAGTGATCTCAACTTCTAGACCACTTGAACTATTGCATGTTAACTTGTTTGGACCAATTAATGTCACTAGTTTAGGCGGCAAGTCATATGGCTTTGCTATTGTTGATGATTACTTGAGATATATTGTCACGACCTAAACTAGGGAGCCATGACTGGTGCATGAATTGAGTAGGCAAAGCTTGCCAAATCCAAGCAAGCTTTAGATATTCGAATCCAAATTAGTTCATACATCATTAGTTAAAGGATTCCACATAAAATATATTCATAATATATTTGAATTCAAATACATATAAGTTACTCCTTGGCACGTAGTTCATACACAATATCTAGCATTAAATATATATAAGCTATACATTGGCTACAAGGTAGGTCCATCACATACCCTTCATACCATCACAATATATGGCAATACAGTGCCAACGCGTCAAAGCTAAAAACAAAAATGGAAGAACTCAAGTTAGACTTAATGGAGTGGACAAATTGGAACAAATACCTATTGGATGCCAAATTGGTCTGTCAAAGGATGACCTTAGCCACGCACTACCTAGAGACCTATTCATCTACACATGGTACAACAAATGGGTGAATGATCTAATACTCAGTGAGGGGTGTAGGCAGAACAAATATAATAAAATTGACCATTACATACATACATACATACATACATACATACATACATATATATGTTACAATAACAATACAAACAAAGTATCTTAATAGACATCTCCAACATTAAGGGCATATCATTAATCCTTAAGGAGTTTCCACATACTTCACAAATCATACTCATGCCACTA
This sequence comes from Theobroma cacao, assembly GCF_053813885.1. Taxonomy (NCBI): domain Eukaryota; kingdom Viridiplantae; phylum Streptophyta; class Magnoliopsida; order Malvales; family Malvaceae; genus Theobroma; species Theobroma cacao. The sequence continues at coordinate 24,256,020 of NC_142643.1, forward strand.
TGTGGCTCCACAAATGATACATGTTGAATTGGGCTTACCTTCGAAGCCATTTTGAAGTTAATCTCTTAGGCACACCATAGTTTGCCAGAGTATCCTATTAAATTCAAATCGTTCTTTCCCATTCGACACTGTGTTATATCATTCATTGTTCAAATCATAATCATAGAGTGGTCTTCCCTAGACATAATCAAATCATGAACGGTGGCCAACCAACAGAGTCAAATCACACTCAAGGTTAAGCCGCTGATGGAGAATCAAATCAAGTACGTGTTGAAGAAATGAGCGAAGAGTTAAAACATGCTTGGAATCGAAACATTCGACTAAGAACAAATCATGCCCAACTCTGAGGTAGCTGGCGAAGGATTAAAGTCATCATCTAGAGATACTTAATGGATGGCATCAAAGCATTGCAAGTGGGAATCACAAGCGGGAATTATACCATCATCCATGCTTACCACCATCCTTATAGGCATAGAACATAGTCATAGGGGATAAAACTTCACTCAACCTCAAGTCAAATTAACATATGAAATTCTCATCATCAGATGGAATACAAATCGATAAATAAGGCCATCATGCCTTTTCACATCGCATACATATACCATTTTACATTAAAATATGATTCTTACTAAGCCTCACACCTTTTCCAGCTCAATATCATCATAAGTGCCCTAAATTTTCCAAGGCATTCAAAATCCTCCGAGAGGTTAATTTTCTTAAGTAAACTACTCCTAGACATTTATCATAATCACTAGACCTCCTAGTCTAGGCACATCAAATGTAGGCCACTACAAGGCTTGTAGTAAGGCACATATACACACAACACCAAAACACACATATATCTAATTCTCTAGCCTAGGCATGTTCATCTAGTCATACATACATTATTCTAGTACCATGGTAGTGCATTTAATAATGTGTCATGCATCACATGTATTTTTAAATAAAACCTACTCACAATGACAGTCAAAGGCACTCGACAACAACTTCCAATTTCTTGCCTTCAATCGGACTCCTTTAGCTCACGAATGAGTCAATAGCTCCAATCTTCCCCTTATTACATCAAAGCATCAAAATAATAATTATTTCCTAACTTTCAAAAATTTTCCAACTTTTCAAAAGTAACCCAAATTCTTAACAAATCAATATACAAGCTCAAATTCCTCACATTCTTCAACAATGAGCTTAGTCTTTACCTTAGAAGCTAGATTGAGCAAATCTAAACTCTAAATTCTAGCAACTCAATGGGAGATTTACCAAAGTTGAAAAAATTAGATTTTTAGGTTATTAACCAATTAAATTAAAAATCAATTGGTAAAAAGGCATAATCTTACCTTTAGAGGGGTTGCCTAAGCTCTAATATACTCTAAATGAGCTCCAAAGTCCTCTTGAGGGTTAGTGTTTCGAAGGGTTAGAGAGAGAAAGGGATGGTTTTCCTTTAATTTTAAACTCGCAGACAGCCTGAAGCCTTTTCTATTTTTAAAATACCCAGGGATGTATCGATACATTTAAGACTGTATCGATACATTTGCAAGAGTTTTGTTCAAATCTATCGATATATAAGAAAATGTGTTGATGGAAATCATGTAGAATGCTAATTACCCCAAATGTATCGATATATAGGGAAATCTGTAGATATTTTTTCTACAAAAGTCCCCTACTTCAAATTTATCGATACATTTGGACAATGTATTGATAGATACTTATCCTAATTTAAATCTATCAATACATTTTTGAATGTATCGATGAAAACCCTTAGAATGCCTCATATTGTTTTTCCTACCAAGAATGAATCAATACATTTTGAATGTATCAATGCATTTTCCCTTGTAGGCACCTTTTTAACCCTCCAAACTTCTAAAAATCCAATTCCTAACATCCCAAATCATAGCCTTACCTAAATCACTGTTGACTCCATATGTTTTTGATGATAATAAAACATTCCTTATTCATTAATGTCAAACTTTACTAATTAAGTGTGCAGGATATTATTTAAATCCATTAACAAATTTGTTAATTAAAGGCAAGTCAAGGTGCTTGCCAAATTTAAAGAAAAGGTAATCAGTTAAAAAAAGAAAGAACAAAGTGATTAGAGAAGAAAAAACTTTAGTAACTGATTAACAAGAAGCCTTAACTAGTTAAAGCATAACTGGGAGTTGGGTTAAAGCAAGACAAAAGAGCCTTAATCAGTTAGGATCAGGCTTAACTAATTAAGGAGTTGTTGGAGGTTGAGAATAGAGTCATGCTAATCAGTTAAGGAGTTTGGTTAATCGGTTAGAGCATAAGGACTAAATACTTTCAAGAATCAAAATCAAATTTGAAAGAAGGTTGAACATTGAAGGGAGCTAAACGAAAGAAATTCAAATTCAAAGATTTTCTAATTGATTAGAGCTTGTGTTAATCGATTAAGGCTGAAAGAAGTGAAGCTCCAATCAGTTAACGAGAGAGTTAACCAATTAATGGAAGTCTACTGAGTAGAGAAATTTGAAGACAGAGATCTTTTATTCGATTAGAGCCTTCTTTAATCAGTTAACACAAAGTACACAACTACAAGATAGCGTAAGGCAAAGAAACTATAATCGATTAAAGCTAGCTAGTAACTAGTTAGCTGAACTTTGTCTACCCATTTTTTTCAAGCCCAACTTTATAAAATATTAGCCATGTCATTCATGTGATTGACAGAATGCTTGCATACTTGGAAAGCCCCGAAAAATCATCAAAAGTCGATAGTGTACCTAGTAGTGCAACTAAGTTGAATTAAGCCTTGAACTAGTCCAAATAGAGATTTTAAGATGAAATTGAGAATTTTGGAACCCCAGAATGACTTAAAATGGTGATTTGGAGTTCAAAGACCGATTTGGAGTTAAATTGGAATTTTCATGATCTAGGGGCAAAATGGTCATTTTACCACCCGAGGTTAAGATGTCAGTGTTAGATGAAATTTTTGACTAAGATTTACTATTTAGAACATAATTTGAGTTTGAGAAGTGAAAATTTTTAATTTCGATATTTTTTCGAACGTAGGGGTAAAATAGTCATTTTGCCACCCCAGGGGTAAAAATTATAATTTTACACCACCCAACGCTTGTCCAGCACATGAATTTTACCTAATATTATCATGGATAATTAAGAAAATTTATATGGTGGAGAGAGATTGCTTAATGAGTAAGAATGACACATGGACCAATGGAATGGTGACATGTGTCAAATTCTCATCCATTTAATACTTTTCTTATAAATTAGCATAAAATCAGCCTATTTCTCTTCATATGGCCGGCCAAAACAAGAACAAAGGAAGAACAAAGGAAGAAAAGAAGAACAAAAACCCTAGGTGAAAAAATTCAAGGGAAAAGTGTGAAAATTAAAGGAAACAAGTAAAAAAAGGTAAGATTTTTCAATTCTAGCTTGTGATCTACCTTTCCTATGCATTATTTTGCATTTTTCATGGTTGAGAATCAAGTTTGCATGATGAATCCCTTGCTGGCTGGACATGGGGGGAGGAGTTTTGATGCTTGATTTGGTTAGATTTTAAGATATTTTAGTGTTTTTAGTTAGTTAGTGATGTGTAGCATGAAAATCAAGCAAGAAAAATTCATTTTTTCCCATTACCCATCATTGGCTGAATTTTTCATGTAGACTGTGGATGGTGGATTTGATTTTATTTCAAGTGAATTGGTTAGGAAATGATGGATTACAGTGAGAAAATCAAGTAGGAAAAATCATAGTGTTGATGCACCCACCATGGCCGAAATTCCCAAGAGAAAATGTGAAGATGATTTTGCTAAATTTTATGCTATTTGACTTGTGTTTGATGGTTTGGAGAATTGGAAGAAAAATGGAATTATTTGGAGTTAAATTGGACATATTGGCCAATTAATCGTGTGATAGATCGAATTAGGCCAATA